>NW_004524889.1:350156-353283 GCF_000260255.1 Octodon degus | reverse complement strand
GCATGTGGTGCTGGGGGATTGAACCGCGGTCCCTGATGTTTTGCCAAGCTTGTTCCAAGTAGGTGCCTTAGACCACTGAGCCATCTCTCCAGCCCAAAATATGTCAAATTTGTATAACTAGATTATCTTACTTTTAGTTTTCAAAAGTATGTTTGCTAAGTTTATAATTCAAAATGGATAGATCTTTTTTTTTCAGTCCTTCAATTAATCTAGTTTTTCACTCACTTGGTTCTTTTTTTTCTTTCTAATGTGCAATAAGGTGTTATTTAATTTTGTTCTCCGATGGCTAATTTTTTTATGTGTATGCTTTAGTGATTTTTTTCTTTACAAAAAGTTTTGGACAATTACATTTTTGTGTATCTTTGTATGATTTAAATTTCTTCTGCAAAAGGTTCATTTTTCTTGGAAATATGGTATTATAAGTTAAACTAAATTCAGAAATTTTCAATCTTTAAATGTTTATTGCCTACTCCTATCTACTTTGAGAATTATAATTATATAAATATTTTTCTTGGTTTTCACAGTAAACTATTCTGTTGGAACTGTAAATTCTTTCTTCATTTTCATTTTTGACAATTTTTATTGTTATATTCATTTATGTTTGTAAATAATTTATTTTCAATTTGCAATCTATTAAAAAATTGAAATAAAAAAGAAAAAATAGGAAAAAAAAGAAAAGAAATCTTGGACTGGAAATCCCATTTAAACCAGCTAATCCTCTACTGGGAAATTTCCCAGAGGATCTGAAAACATCATATCATAGTGATATGTGGGTGCCTATGTTTATAGCAGTACAATTTGTGATAGTCAAATCTTGAAAACAGCCAAGATGCCCACTATCTGTGGAACGGATGAAAAGATGTGGTATTTTTATACAATAGAGTATTACTAAGCTATAAAGAATGATAAACTTGAAGCCTTTATATTTAAGTGGATGCCACTTGAAGATATACTCATAAGTGAAATGAACCAAACTCACATATGTAAATATCATATATTTTCCCTAGTATAAGAACTCAAATGAAGAAATACAAACAGAAAGGTATAATAAAAGTAAAAGGAAAGCAAGAACTTGAGGATTAACTAATTAAGAGAGGGAAAGGAGAAGAGCTAGGAAACATGACAGGGGCAAGCCATAGAGTTAAATGCAGAAGACTGGTAAGGCAATGATCCTGAGACTCTTCAGAAGATTTTTGAATTCAGCAGTGAATTGGAAAGATTCTCACCCTAGCTATATACACTGACACCTGTGAACTAAACAACTGCACTGAAGATGGCAATTTGTAATAGTAGGCTCATGTTTAGAGTGCCTGTCATTCTGGTCTTCTGAATACGGGCTGCTTGTCATGACATGCCAGTTGCTACCGTGCTGTCTCTTGGTAATGATGGTTCAAAAATAGGGGGATGGTGAATGAAGGCAGAAGAGAAAAAGGAATGTTGTGGGACTGTCCTGCCTCAAGGTTGTATACGGTTCGATTTCTGGTCTTATATATAAACATAAGAATTATATAAATCTTTATGCCTATTTTTAAAAATATATTCTAATTTTTCAATGTTTTTTCATCATATTCTATAGGGACTGTAAGTTCAACATCTCAATACTTGATGAAAAATACCTTTCCATGTTATGCGTATGATGTTTGATATTCAGATATATAGTGAGGTTAAGCTTAACAGCCTAGGTTGTATGGTAATAACAATAAACTTCTCTACTGCAGGGTTAACAACCTAAGTTTACAGACCAAAATTAGAGAAAAAGGAGGGCTGCAAGGAAAGCCGACATTTTTGCCCTAGCCTTCCAAGGTCAATTAAGGCTCAGGATATATGAGAACTTGTACTGTAACGTCATGTAACTCAGTAGTGTCCCAAATTTTCTGATCAAGGAGTTTATGGGGCAAAGAGGAAAGTGATCCATGATGTAGAGTGTGCTTAAAGAGAGTCACATGGAGAGAAAACATTCTCTCAGGCTTTCACAGAGAGCACATTGGTCAAGCAATGGCTGTGACTCATCCACATGGCTGAAACTGACAAAGGTTCTACAATATGAGGTACAGGATATCAGCATAAATCTTTAGGGGATTTAACTGACCTTATCAGACCCAAAAGCTACAACTCTTGTTGCATAGGTCCTGCTTTACCTCATTCTTAACCATAGAGCAGTAAAGTACAAAAATGAAGTATAAGAAGTAAAGCCATGCTGTTATGTTGAGCTGTAGGGGACTCAGGTCAACTTCTGATATTGCCACTGAAGTGGAAGACCCAATACTATTATGGAGTACTGGCCGCTTTTGAAATATTTTGCTGAATTAACACACCTATAATATTCAAATGACAGAACTAAACAAAAGAGGGGTTACAGATGAATTTCCATTTTGTATCTGTGTATGCAACATGGTTGAGATAGATATATAGTTACATTCTCTTAATGAATAAATGGATTTGTTCTAGTAGGATATCATGTTAGCATATTGTACAGCAAATAACCACTAGGTAGAATGTATGGAATGTGTTAATTCCTGAAACTGTCCTACTAATTTGGTTTGAAACTGTCTCATTGTTCTTTGTTTCTCAATAAAATTATGGAAAAAATAGTGACCTGATAATTGTTTAGACTCTATGCCTTTTCTTATCAACCTGTAGCTCTCCTACTGTAGCCTCTTGGGACAGACACCATGGGCACATCTAGCTTATTATCTTGTACGTTTTGTGCGTTATGTCTTATCAGATTTCATTCACAGGGTTCTACACATCAGATTATTTCAAATTAAAATCTGTCAGTATAATAATACTTCTAATAATTGGAGATATTTGTCTAACCCTTATAAAAGACGAGCCAGATTTTCAGCACAGTAAGGAATCTGCAGCACAAAGCAGAGGCCCATGAGAAGAGATGAGATGTTAGAGACAAAACATTAATATCTATTCTTTACTTTTCCCTGCTTCATTCAATATGTTGAATACTATTTAATCAAAAAATTTACTTTTTATATAGAAAATAGGGTAAGTAAAACTTTGTGAGGCCCCCAAATTTTTTATTTAATCTAATATGGCTTTAGGCAATGTAGTGAATTTTCATTTTGCTATCTTTCAAAGTATAAGTAATCTCTCTCTCTCTCTCTCTCTCTCT
>NW_004524889.1:333109-350056 GCF_000260255.1 Octodon degus | reverse complement strand
ATATTTGTGCATGTATATGTATATTTTATCAACATTTCAATTGCTATACCTGACTCTCTTTGATATCTTCTATTATATTTCTAGTTTGTGCTTGAGATTTTAATAACATAATAGCAAAATATCAGTTTTAACCCATTGAAAAGTTTTATGTGGAGGACAGTAACTTTTGGATTTAACTTCTTGATTCTTTTTCTTAAATCTTTATTTATTATTTGGTACAGGGTATCCCTTTGCATCTAGGACTCATAGTAATCCTCCTGTTTCAGCCTCCCCAATATTGGCATTACAGGCATGCATCACCATGCTCAGTTTTGGTGGCTGGCATGGTACGTCTGGTGTTTTTGGGCTTGCATGGCCTGTGGTACCAGGGATTGAATCTGGCACCTTGCTCTTACCAGGCAGGCACTTAGAGCTAGCTCCCTAGCCATAACCTCTGAATTGTTAATGCCTGATAAAATCAAATTTTCATGTAATTTGGGATTTCTCTCATGAAATACCAGAAGTCCCAAATTAATCTATATATTTTTGAATTAGTTCTAGTATAAAAATGTTGTCTTTTGTGCTTCCCAAGCCATATGTAAGCAGTGTTCCAAAAAATCAGAGTATCATGCCAGAAGGATGGCAAATCTATGTTCTATAATTAAAGACAAGGACAGAATCCCTAGGAAGAACCTTTTAAATCCTCTTTGTAACTCCAAAGACATGAATTACTCCCACTATTACCATTAGCAGGAATTTTTGGGAACTGATAGATCCAAAATACAACTACCTGTGTGCACTTATCTAGGTAATAGCATTTACAATCTTAAGAGGCAATGTCAGCCTTCTTACTGACACATATTCAAAATGTGAATTTAAAGTAAAATGGTGAAACATACTTGAATACACGCCTTGCCTGTATAAATGAAGATAAAGTGTTGAAGTTTTATCCTGAGGCAAGCTGTCAGAAAAGCAGCAGTAGAAGAATAAAGTATAAATTGTGAAGTAACACATGGAAAACAGGAAGCCATGGATAATACATAACATTTTGATTTTTCTCTAGAAACACCCAGGCCTTACATCCTGTCAACTCTACTTTTTTGGAATTGCAAGTGAATATTGCAATTGGCTACCTATAGGAGAATCTGTTGTTTGTGGCACTGTGAATTACAGTGGCTCTATAATAAGAAACTTTCCTAAGTGTTATTCTCATTAGGAGTCATTTTTCTTCCTTTAGCAGTGTCTCCTCATTTAGAAATAGGAAGAATTTCCATTGAGCCCCTACACCTTGGATAATGATTCTAGAGTTTTCATCTTGCACTACAATAAGCTCTTGGGGCTCACAGAAATTCATACTGCAGAAGACAACAATTGTCTGAAGTATCTGGTACTTCAGATACTTTTCCTTCACAAATTCCTTGGTAATGAGATCCCTGGAATCACGAAAAGGGAAACGTTTCTTCCCACAATACGTCTTTCTTCTATTTAGGGCTTATCAGACATTATCTTCAATGGCATGCTTGCCCTTAATGAAAATCATACCTGGGATAAGTATAAGGATGTCAATGTTAGGAATGCATTCTTCATTAATCTCAACCCCATCATAGGCGAGGCTCACTGTTTGAAAACATCAAAGCAGTTGTTTATGGGACCAGATTTCTTCACCTCAAAGTCAAGTACAAGCCCCACGATCTCAAAAGCTCACAGAAGTGCTTCAGAACAGTGGATCCATCCACTTTGTTGATAATTTGTAACATATTTGTTTTGTTTATTAACTCTAATCTGACACTTGAGCAGCATGAAAACTCACCTAAGAATCCACTCTCTCTTCCAAAGTATCTATAGGCATATTCTCTGGGGCAGCTGCCGTGTGTGTTGTTTGAGGTATCCTCTTTTTCTTGTTTCCTGGAGTCCTAATTGTTTTTGCTTCAGATGTAGCACGAAGTGTGAAGAACATTAAGAGCATTGTATCTCAGCCACAAGAGTTTCTTTCACAGTGCCAGGCACCATCAGATGAAAAGAAACAATGAAAACTGTTCTGTCTTGCTCCTGGGTCAACTGTACACTAGGTTCCTACACACCTAGCCCAGGGTCTCACTCCAATTTGCACATCTCAATTCTATATGGTTTGCAGAATTTCCTGATATTAAGACATAATAACATTAGTGATTAGCAGTAGGTGGGGTGTGAATGGAGTGTTGGTAATGAATCACTACCTAAGGAGAAATGGAGGGGCCATGTCAGTGTCTTCAGCTGCTATACTCAACTATAGTATCTCTAGTAGAGACTATTACCAATAGATTTCACATGAAAATAGTGCTGTACGACCTTGCAAGGCTTCTGAGATCTTCATTTTTTGTACCTGAAGGACCTGAACAAGGAAATATCATTCCTCCTCAGGGCCAATCCAGTCACTCAATATGAGAATCTTCAAAGATCACAAGAGATAATTGTGATTAGCTTTATATCACCCATTCTAAGGTGATTTTATATCACCCACTCCTTCATTTCTGAGGAAGCTAGCATCATCACTTTATGGCCACAGGTTTCATTAACTTGGGATCTGATAAGGCAAGGGCTACTTTGTCTGCTATAATATGATGCAATGCTCATAAAGCCAAACTCACATCTTATAAGAAACTGAAGATAATTTGTGGAAGTACTGAAATAGCTATCAGCTCTCTTATGAAGTTGAGGAATGATATTTTGGACAGGAAGGAGGTTAAAGGGGAAGTAATTATTGGAAATCTGAGAAGAAAAATAGTTCCTAATGAACATTCAGGAGGGGTCCAAAAAGTGTTTTGGAGTGCTTTCTTTGTCACTTTAAAGAAAATCAGCTATTCAGTGGAATTATTTTTCTTATTTTTTGCTACAGGGAATCATACTCAGTACCTTGCCCTTCCAAAGAAGGCACTTTTGCCACTAAGGTATATTCCCAACCCCTTAGGGGCCTAATTATATAAAAAAAACCCTGGTTATTCTGCATCTCTAAGATCCTCAAGTGCATCCAAGACTTAGGGAGGTGTTGCTCATTAATTTAGGGTATTCTGACTGAGAAATTTCTTTCGAGACAGGGTCTCACCATGTAATCTAAACTGGTCTCTCACTCACTATGAAGCCCAGGCTGGCCTGGAACTTGAAGCAATCCTTCTGTCTCAGCCTCTCAAGTACCAGGGTTACAGTTGTGCACTTACTATTCCTGGTTTAAGAATTGTTTTTGAAGGGCCGGCGAGATAGCAGATTAAATGCCTGTTTAGGCAAGTGCAGGGACCAAGATTCTATCCTTGCCACCATGTGCCACACTGACCCTGCCACTGGATACTCTGAGCCACCTGGCAAGACCTGGTAAGACCTGGTGTATTGGTACACAGCTGTAATCCTAGCACTGTGGAGGCTGAAAACAGGATAATCACAAGTCTGAACTGTATATTGGGACTCTGTACCAAATACATAAAGAAAATGTTTTTGAGATAGCATTCTTATTTTAACTCTTTATCTTGTTGCCCTTTGTGTTTTTTACGTTTCTAAGTTTAGCTGACTGTATGGCTCAAATTAGTTGTTAATTACATGTATGTGCTATTTTCTTTGTAACCAGCCAACTGTTAACCCTTGTAATTTACCTACTGCCTACTTATGAACTGCACTATCTTTTACAATATCACCTCCATGTTTCCTATTTGGAACTTCACAAACATAGATTTTTCTGGGGCCAGGTTTTTCTTTCCTTCTTCTTTTTTTTTCCACTCAGGAGATCTGCCTAGAACTCAAGCAGGGAAAGAGACATCACTCATTTTGTGACTTCATTTTACCCACTGTGCCCAATGAGTCTAACTCCCCAAATCATCTGATAATGTATTTGTTGTAGCTCAAAAATCAGATGACAACGAGCCAAGTCCAAAAGTTAAAAGAAGCCAGCTGCAACACCTGGCACAAAGTGCCTAAGTGCATACCGAGCATTGACAAGGACCAGTATTTAAGCTTGAAAACCACAAAAACAGGTAAGGAGTGGAGAGGAATAGTCACAGGGTTGGGAAATTGGGAGGAATAGTTCATTGAGATAAGGTTTGGGGAACAGATATCATAAGACTTGAGTCACAGGGGTGAGGAATTGGTAGGGGTCGGCGCATACAGAACAGGAACTCGGCGAGGTTAGAAGGGCAACAAAATGGGGTCAATTTTGACAGGGTACAACAGTATTGATGTATTATCGCTAACTAAAACCTTCTCCTCTATACTATGTTATTCCTCCCTTTTTGGAGTAGGTTTAGTACAGTTAGAAACAAGGGAGGTAATTGACATACTACCTTTCCACCATTTAATTCTAAATAACACTCAAAGATTATTTCTTTTTCCATTATCCTTAGAGATGCAAAATTAACAAAAGCCTACAACAGTAATGGTGACCCCTTTAGAGTTTGAGTGCCCAAACTGAAAGCCAACACCCACTTTTACACCACAAAGTACCAATACATCAATGAAACCCAAATACTGAGATTTTAATTTAGAAAACGAAACTCATGCATTACCATTTTTTTGTACTAAGAGAAATACACCATCACAGAGCTTTCAGTAATGCCAACAGCTTTTTAATGAAAGAGAAAAGTTTTCATTTGTCATGCATTGCAGAATTAGTGTGATCTTTGCTATTGTATGCATGTTGATAATTTGTCAAAACTTAGCTGAGATGACTTGCCTCTCATGGTGGCAGAAAGGGCTCTGCATCCCAATAAAGTGTACATGCCATAGACTCAACACTACTGGCCTAGGTGATCACCATGCCCTTGGAGGCAGAGCACTAGTGCCAAGAGAAAGCCAGTGGGTGGAGGCATTTATAGCCAGTGGTGTCTAGCCTTTAAACTCTGAAAGTCTGAGTTGTTGGCCCTAGTCTCCAGGCTTAACAACCCAAAGACCCCAACAGACATCAAAAATATCATGAGCCCAGAGACCTTCAGAAACCTCAGGAAATATGGACAACCAGATAACCCAGCCAAAAGGAAGGATAATTGCACTTTTTTCTAGTGTTTTTTTTTTTTTTTTTTTTTTTTTGTGTGTGTGGAACCAGAGATTGAACTCAGACCCTTGCGTTTGCCAGGAAATCACTTATTCTAATGAGCCATCTGCCCGGCCCCAAATATTCAGCTTTTTTTTTTTTTTTCAGAACTGGGGATTGAACTCAGGTCCTTGAACTTGCCAGGCAAGCTGTTATTCTACTGAGGCATCTCCCTAGCCCCTTCTAGTCTTCTTAATACAAGAAACCAAGGTGTGTGTTAGGGGTGCAAGGTAAGTGATGACCAGACTGTGGAAATGACTTGATTGTAAGGCAAAAGTCTTTTAACTTTATGGGAAGAAGGAGAAATCCTGCTGATCGGTTAGGCTTAGATTCTATTGTTGATCCACACAAGGTGGAAATTTTGCCTTGGAGGTTGTGATATAGGCCTCACTGGGGATAAGTGGAGTGAAGGAGAAGGCCACTACCATTATGTGAGTGCTTTGGTTGCTTTGATTCCCACAGCAGGGGACCAGGACACATGGATGTCACCCATCTGAACTGTTTCTGTCTAGGGTACTTGGTAACTTTCCCCAGACTTGGTCAGCTATTCAACACTCAGGGTGTTTTTGTTTCCCTGCATGTCATGGACCCATGATGAATGCTTCTTTTCCATAGCTTTTGTTCCCTCCCCCTCTTTTTCTTTTCTGTTCCCCTTTTCACCCTCAGGCTTTTTGCTCACATAGTGTTCCATTTGTTTAGTTGCTAGTTCTGGAAAACTTAAAACACAGAGGTAAGAAGTATAGTGCCTTCCAGCATGACAAGAGATATATTTGTTCATTTTAATATTCAATTTATTTATTTATTTATTTATTTATTTATTTATTTATTTGGTAGAGGTCTTGCTATGCAGCTTGGACTCTTAGTGATCCTCCTGTCTCAGCCTCCCCAGTGCTCAGATTATAGGCATGAGCCACCATGCCCAGTTGTAGGTCTGGTACAATGTATCCAAAGTTCTGGGGCTGGCACAGCATGTAGTTGGGAGACTGAACGTGGGATCTTGCACTTACCAGGCATGCACTTAGAGCACCAAGCTATCTCTCAAGCTCCAATTTTAAAACTCTTGCTGCAGCCTCTGCTCAGAGCAGTGGGGGCTGTTTTCACTGAAGACTCATCACCTCTGGATCCTAAAACATGGCTGATGCTCTTAGTGCCTGAAGTAGTTTGGCAATATTAGTTTGCAATCCTGATTACTAAGCTTTGCTTTCACTGTGGTAACTGTGTCTTTAAGTTTATTCCCCTATTAAAAGAATGTTTAACCTTTATTTGTGGACTGAATTTACATAGTGCCTGTTTTTTTATATTATAACACTAGACCAGTATGTTTGTGGCTTAAAGTTTTCTAAAGCCAAATCTTTTTCTCTTTTTAGATGATCATTTAATCATATATCATGTATGGATATGCCCATTTCTCCACCAGAGGGAGGGAGAGACTTATCTATGGAGAATTCTTTGGAGTTTGGTGTTCTGTTGAACAAGGCGATTGCTACTCCTTCCAAGCAGGATATTATGTGGTTTAAGAACTGGCCAAACCATACATTGCCAGTGAGATATCCTAGATATTGACTCTGTGTATGGATTCATGTCAATAGGTGAAATTCTAAGGTTCCCAAAGGGAAAATAATGTGTACCTAGCCATAGCTGGAGACAATCAGCTCATGGGGTTAAGCTTTCTCAGAGATGTTTTGATTTAAGCTGAAAATAGAGAATCTAGAGAATGTCCTTCAAGTTCCCATGTTAAACTAGCCCAGAAAAAGGCTCTAAATGTTTCTATGACATAATCTTTTGAATCCAACCCAAGAAGACCATGCTCCTGGGGCTGTAAATCTAGATGCCCTGTCAGGTCTGAACCAATGGAAATTGACTCAAGGACAAGCCTGCTAAAATTCTAACATTTTCTTACTACTCCTTTCATAGACCCATTAAGGGAAATGCCTCATCTATATTTTAAAATTCATTCCCAGTCATTGGAAATAATTTTATTTTAAGATGGTTGAAAATCTCATCCTGTGTACCTTTGTAATAAAACATGGCCTAATGTATTCACTTGAGGGATACATGGCCACCCTCAACAGCCTAAAATATAATGACATATTTAAATTTTTGTCTTTAAGAAACAAACAAAATGTTCAGAAGAGCCTTATATTTAAACTTTTATGATCCTCTATCTGAGGCCTGATCTATACCCTAGAAATAATTAGCCATCTGCTGATGCTCTATATGACTTCCTCCTATCAGCTCCTCCTCCCAACAGGTTACCTCCTCAACATCCTGCTGAGTCATTACTTGCAGGAGATAAAGGCCATCTCCTAAATCCGCACACTACCAGGTGTTGTACTACCTACCACAGGGCCCCAGATTCATACATTTACCTGAATTCTGGGCCTAGGGATTCTTAAAAAAAGTCATATTATTCTAAGACAATATATTATTAGTCAGACAGCTCTATTTTGAAAAAAAAATCACCAAAAACAATAAGTGAATTGACAAGCGAAAATAAGCCAATTGAGTAATAAAGCTTGTCCAGTGTTCAATATATATGATAAAGTTAAAGACATATACAACTATTTTTAAAAATAAGGCAGAATATAGCCATGCATCATTTTCTTTTTGATAAGGCTCATGAAAAACCCAGAACACTAGGAGAATCAAGGTAATCCAAAGAGTGATGGAAAAGTGTGATGCAAGCAAATCATGGTGCTTCCAGCACAAGTTGAACAGGGCACAAAGCAAAGGAATGATCTCAAAAACAACCTAGCCCTTAAAAATACTAGCCCTTGTTAGACCTGTCAAAACATGGGAATAGACTCTTGGTATTGTAGGAGATACATCATTATTTCCACAGAGGTACGAGTTCATCATTTACCGTGGTTGGGGGAAAATGTGGGGATAGTGAGTGGTGATGGTGCCTAAAGCAGCCTAACAGCCTCCCACACAAAAATATTATAATTCATTCAGAAGGCCTAGAATAACTTTACACTATTATAACTATCATTATTGCAGTACTGGGGATTGAACTCAGGACATTGTACTTACCAGGCTGCTGCTTATTCTACTGACGTATCTCCTTGGCCCCTCTAGCTTTAGATACAGTGGACAAACAAAATACATTATTCTGTGGTACTAGAATGGCTTACTCAGTTCTAATTTCTTATGTGGTGAGTATTCATCACATTCTAAAGTTGTTGTGGCCTTAAAGAAGTTAACCAGACAGTTTGCTTTTTTATAAAAAATATTTTAAAGATAATAGAAAGATAACAGATAATACATTAGCAGCTATACACAATTTCAAAAAAAACCCAAGATGATATGATATTCAACAGTGGTTGTTATACTGCTCATTGCTGTATTCAAATTATTTGCTCTTATCATCACATATAAGCACATAAAATTGGTAAAAGTAAATTCTTTAAGCATTAACTTCTATCTTCAAAAACCTAACAGAAATTAGTATTATCTTAGCTATCCTGTGCTTATACATACATGATTTTCTCCTTCTTTTTTCCTTTCTTTTCTCCTTTCCCTCATCCCAATTATTTATTCATTTTTTTCAGTTTCTTTCCTTTTTGCCACACCTATTGTGCCTTTCAGATTTTATGTACTCTTTTAGGTTCTTACAGTAGGGAGACAATATGATGTTTACACATGTGGATCTGATTTATTTCACTTATGATTATAGCCTCTAGTTGCATCCACTTACCTACAAAAGCCTCAAGTTTATCTTTGTTTATAGCTGTTTATTTTTATACTCCATTGTATAAAAATTCCACAACTTTACCCCTATTCAGAACTGTTGTTTGAATTTCCTTTTACAAGCTGAATTTGTGGTGATGCCTGAGTGCTCCCTGTTCAATAATTGGAAGAAGTATACTTGTTCTACTCAGGGCCACTCTGACGGGCCACTCTGACACTCAAAACTCTGGCGATCTTTGTCATAGTTACTAGCGGACCAACCAGCTTGGTCTCAAGGAGCCTGATATCTATGGTGGGAGTATATCCTTAAGCATCATGTGATGTCACATGGAGAGGGTGGTCAAGGCCATGCCAGTAGTAACTCAGCTAAAAAATCCTAATCCACATCCTCCCAAATGACAATATTTCCTTAAGAAAAAGCTAGATTTAGCTTAAATCCCACTATGGACAAGGTTTGACTACAGAATTACTAGTGATGCCAGTCCAAATACAATAGTCAAGCTGTCAGAAAAATACCTCCTACCCCATTGATACCTAGTCTACACCTTCCTAAATTTTTGATATACATAATGATTTAAGGAAACTAGTGGTCATACTTTTCTGGAACCTCTGAAGGAACATCTATGAAGCTGTGTTGCTATTACTCATTTCTAAGGATATACATATGCATCATCTTCATGCAGGGTCCTTCTCTTCAGTGATGGAAATGTTTAGAATATGATATCACTTTTTCAGCCTATAACGTTATTAATCTGTGTGTACTGAGGAAGAAATGAAGAGATACGAAAGTCTGGAAGGTTTTCCATGGCTGATAGCCAGATAGAGCAGAGCATGATGAAACTCTATGTTCTGAAATGGATGCTTTCCTGAGTTCTCACCCAGGGTTTTTTCCTTGACTATACATTGCGCGTTAGCTCTATCCCCAGAATAGTTCATTGTTCTTGGTAGAAAATGATCTTATCTGTCTGAAATTGTTGCATAACAAGGGATGGGCCATCTTCTGCATTCACCAAAATATTGCTTACTGATTATGACAGATATGATTGACTTCTTAGAGCCCTCTGTACTGAAATTGGTAGACAACTCAAAGCTCCTACTTCATCTTCCCTTTGATCATAGACTTTGTAACCTATTTTTCTGCTCACCTGTTGAAATGTGAGCCTGATATGGCAGAATATTCCTTCTCTGAAAGCCTAGGTAGGAAAAGGAAGAATATTTCATCCAGTGATCCCTACTAGAGACACTCTGGCCTAATAGCAAGAGTGGAGCTTTACTGGTTCCCTGATATCTCGGACTCACAGTGACCCTCCTGTCTCTGCCTCCAAAGTGCTGGGTTTACAGGCATGCGCCACCATGCCCAGCCCCCCTGATATCTATTGGTGGGTGATATCTTTAGTGTTATTCTCAGGTGGACACCTCATATCCATTGTGCACTTTTATGTTGACTGTAGGCTGCTATTCAAGGACAGTCACATCCTTGAAAGCCAAAAAAATAAAATAAAAATATAGAGATTCTGACCACTCCCACCTTGAGGCCCCATTGAGGGGAAGAGTGGAACTTATGAGGGTCTCAAGTGAACCATAATAAGTGAAGCGGTGTCCCCTTAGTCTTTACTCACTTTTAACATATTTTCTCCTGACTTTGTCTAAAGCTCTTTCCATTTTTATAGTCCAATAACTCCTCCTTATACTAAAGGCTCACTTTCTATTGACCAACAAAGAAGAATTGATGGGATATTACATACTATACATCCCATCAGTGATATCATTAGTAGACATTATGTGGGTACCTGCTCTGAGATGGATGGCTTTCTCACTCATAACTCAGGTAACTCACCTTTGAAACTTTCAGCACCTGAGAATACTCTAATAATGTGTCCTCACTCCCTCATAAAAGCCTATATTTCTCTTCGCAAAAAAGATAAAAAGAATGTATTTGACTGGGGATTCTTACAGCATGTGCTTCCCAGAATTGAGCAAAATATGAATGTGGAGCCCCAGGATAAATATTTATTTCCGTGTATGTGATTCATTGTCTTCACTCAGGATCCTTAAATCTCCATGTGGATTTCTTTGCCTAACTTGAGTTTACCGTTTGGTATAAAATATTTCCAATAAATATGATGATGTAATGAGTGGGTGTCTGTTTTCCATGTCTCTGCTTGAGTTTGATGTGATCTTTGAGAACATACATGTGTATGTGTCATATTTTCCCTTCAGACATATAGTGCTGACACCTATCAAAATTTTAAATTTCTTCTGTTGACCTGACATAATTGACACTTACATTTTGAACAAAATTTTATTTTTCTGAATGATCAGAAGGAATTTAGAGCTGTCCTCCACCTGATTTCCCTACAGTTGACCTCCCATAGCTGACAGCATGGGAAGGGATTTTTGGGACCTCCCATAAGCTATTGGTTATTACCACAAACACCACATGGAGTCCTCATTTTGGTAAATGGTTATTTGTGTGGCCTTGACATCTATTATCTGAAGCTTCATTTTCCAATGTAGACATCAGATCTCTGAGATAGCCCCCCAAATTTTGAAGATACCTAAAGTACTGGACATCCAGAACAGAAGACAGATGCAAGACACTATGGTACAACTTTCGTTTTGGGCTTGGAAACACTTTAAGAATTCATTAGGGATCCTCACCTGGCCTCCTGTGGGTATCTCTCAAGACATGACACTAAATAAAGACTAAAGTCTATCTCCATCAGAAGCTGTAGTTAGGAGTGAGTGGATATAAGCTCCTTTCACCACTTCCCACATAATCCCAGGGATGGCAGAGGGCTGATGCTTATTGGGTGTGCCACAATTTTGATGAGATACCTTTGTTACTTGCACAAAGAAAAAAAATTCTACTGTTACTGGGAATGGAACCTAGCATTTTTTTCTTTACTTTTCTTTTTCTTTTTTTTTTCTGCAGATACCAAGAATAGTGATGTTACATATGTCTGTCACTATTCCTGGTAAGGAAGCATTTTTTAAATGAAGTAAACTCTAAAGACCATCCCCTCACACACAAACACACTCTAAAGCAAGGATTTAACCTAAATTAGATCCCTATGACATATCTTCCGATGATAGATTTAGTCTGAGTTCCAAACTGAGAGCTTCCCAGAGTCAAATTGTATGTGTGTGTGTGTGTGTGTGTGTGTGTGTGTGTGTGTGTGTGTGGGGGTTAAACTGAAAGGGTCTCTTTGTTATAAGGAGTGTGATCCCCTCAGTATTTATTTAACGTTACCTTAACACTTGGCAGCATTTCTGACAACTCTCTCTACCAACCTATGACTGGAACCTATAAGCTTCTGCCTTAATGTAAGAGCATGTCTCTCACAGTCACCTCCACCCACATTTACCTTGAGGAATAAGTCAGGAGATTTCCCACTCAGCTCACCTTGCCAGGAAACTCTCAAGACTCAATGCAGGTGTACACATGCTTCTGAGTTCTTTACTGAGATGATGATTGCTTTTTCTTTCCTTAGAGACCTCATGATGTCTTCTTCCAAGTCTTTGCCATTCTTCTGCTGAGATGAAAACTAACCTCTTATGACAAATGTGTCCCATGCCCTTGAGAACTCTGAGATTAATCAAGTTTATGTATTAAAATCTCTACAGCAAAAGTCAGACTTTATATGGAAATACGGAAAAATTTTGCTTAAGATTGGGAATCACACAAAGATGTCTGCCATTATCACTTTTATTTTATATTTTAATGAAGATAGGAAAGTAGTAGGAGACAGAGATAATTAAAGAGATAGGAATAGGAAAATAAAATAACAGTGCTATTATCATTAAACATGAATAGAAAATTGTGTTATTTACTTTTGTGGTACCATGCATTGTACCTTTCACTTGCTGGGCAGATACGTAAGCCACTGAACTATCTCGCTGGCCTTATGTTAATGATTTTTTTCTTGTTGAAACAAAATAACTTCTGCTCAAAATTAAGCAAGGAAAGATTTATTTAGCTCAGAGTTTGTGGAGATTTCAGTGTATAATCAACTGGCTCCAAGGCAGAAGAACAAGCCTCTTTTCTCCCTTGTATTTTATGCAGGTTTTCTTCTTGGACATTATCTCTATGGTCTCCTCTTCTACAGGCTCAGGATGTTTACAAAGTCAGAACCCTAGCCCTATGCTGAGTAACTTAGTTAACCTAAAATTCTTAATTCTCAAGTTGACAACATGTATCAACCATTACAAATATTTATGAGGAAATTTATTAAAGAAATACTGTTAGAGTGATGAAAACATTTCAAGCCATGTGTATAAGGCCAGTATACAAAAAAATCTGCTTTCTATAATTAAGATAAAAAGATATGATACCAACAATTAATAAATCACTATAGTAGGCAAGTGTTAATAGGGATAAAAATAAAGACACCAAGTCCTAGTTCAGGCCTGGTGAGTGTGTGGGAGATCCTCAGGCTACCATGCACTGGCGGGACCTACTGGTTACAGCCAATGCACACAGTGGGTGAGACCCTCTTCCATACCCTTGGGACACCTCCTGCCACTCCACAGCACTTTCCCTATCCTGCCTGAGCAGTAGGAATTTCTGCCGCATTTCCAGAACCCTCAGAACCAGTCCTAGCCCAGACCCTGTGAGCGTCAGGGAAAGCTTCCAGCTACCCTGCGCTGGCAGGACCTACTCATCCCAGGCCAGTCACAGCCTGGGTGAGATCCTCTTCCACCCAATTGGGATGCCCCTCAACACTCCGCAGCACTTCACCTACACAGCCTTCCCAGTAGGAATTTCTGCTGCATTCTGGGAAACACCAAATCCAGTCCTAGCCCAGGCACAGTGAGTGTGTGGGAGAGCTTCCAGCTACCTTGTGCTGGCATGACCTACTGGACCCAGCCAAGGTGCAGCGTGGGTGACATACTCTTTCACCCTTTTGGGACGCACCCATCACTCTGTAGTACCCCCCAAACCTCCCCCACAGAGTAGTAATTTCTGTGGTGTTCTGGGAACCCCTACATCCAGTCCTAGTCTAGGCCTGGTGAGTGTGTGGGAGAGCTGACTCTCCTCCCTACTCCAACTTGTCCCCTCCAGACTCAGCTCAGGCCTGGTATACAGGCCTGGGGTGAAACCCTTTAGCTGCAATCCCTGCAGAGAGTGTACAGGACAGAACCACCCAGCTAGTCCAGGAGCAGAACATTTGCCAAAGGGGCACAACAGGTTCACCCCAATGGCAGTAACAGGAAGAAACAGTAGAACAGCCAGAACCAAGCCAAGCACAGAGGGATAAATCCAAACTTTGTAGATCTACACCTGAACATCAGTACGTGCTAAGGCTATAACTGCAACAAAGATCTACAACAAAGGTCAGAAGACAGTGCTACACAAAATGACAACAAGAAGGAGCAAAATGCAATCTCAGAACCGAAACTCACGCACAAGAAGTGCAGAGGACACTAAAACAGAACATGTTGGAAATCACACAGCTGAAACAATGAATCAATGGCTTCTGAAATAAAGAAACAGCTGCAGAAAGGTATAGAGGAACTCAGATTGGAAATGAAAGAAGAAATCCCTGAATTAATAACATCTGTAATAAAGAATCAAATGCAGAAACATATGAGGAAATGTAGTGCCCACCAAGAAAAAGTGCAGAGTACACTAGCTCAGCTGAAATGTATGAATTAATAGCGTCAATAGTAAATAAGCAACAGGAGAAAGTCATAGAGGAACTCAGAGCGCACTTCTCTTCTACTAGTTCAGCTCAAATATATGAATAGTGACGATAGTAAATAAGTGACAGCAGAAAGCTATAGAGGAATTCAGAGCAGAATTATTTTCCGAAATAAAAAAAGAACTCGCAGAACTCACAGCATCTGAAGTAAAGAATCAACTACAGAAACATAGGGATGAAATTCAATCTGAAAAAAAACACAGCACTAAAAGAATTTATAACTGCTTCTAAAGAAAAAATCAATAACAAAATCTTGTCTTCTGGATGGCTAACAACCTAAGTTTGCAGACCAAAATTAGAGAAAAAGGACGGCTGCAAGGAAAGCCAATGTTTTGGCCCTAGTCTTCTAAGGTCAATTAAGCCTCAGGACATATGAGAACATGTAATGTAACGTCATGTAACTCAGTAGTATCCAAAATTTTCTGACCAAGCAGATTATGGGGCAAAAGAAGAAAGTGATCAATGATGTAGACTGTGCTAAAGGAGAGTCACATGGAGAGAAAACATTCTCTCAGGCTGTCACAGAGAGCACATTGGCCAAGCAATGGCTGTGACTCATCCAAATGGCTGACACTGACAAAAAATCTGAGGTACAGAATCTCAGGATAAATCCTGAGGGGATTTCACTGACCTTATCAGAACCAAAAGCTACAACTCTTGTCGCACAGGTCCTACTTTACCATGGTCTTAACCATCCAGCAGAAAAGTATAACAATGAAATAGGAAAAACAAAGCCATGCTGTTATGTTGAGCTGTGGTGTACTAGGTCAACAATTTCTGACATTGTCAGTCAAGCGGAAGACCCAGTAATATTATACACTACTGGACTCTTTTAGAATATTTCCCTGAGTATAAACAACTATAATATTCAAATAACTGAACTTAACAAAAAAGGGTATACAAATGAATGTCCATTTTGTGTCTGTGTATTCAAAGTAGTTAGGATAAATATATACTTACATACAATTAAAGAATAGAATGAGTTTTTCTAATGGTGTTTGTAAATAGGATATCATGTCCACTTATTGTACAATTAACCACTAGGTAAAATGTATGCAATGTGTTAATTATTCAATCTGTCCTACCAATTTGATTTGAAACAGTCTCATTGCTATTTGTTTATCAATAAAATTATGGGGAAAAATAAAAGTAGGTAGTGAGAAAAAAAAGAAGAAATCAATAAAAAAAGAAGACATTACAAAAATGATGGATTCCTTGAATGAACAATACAGGAAAGAAATAGATGGCATGAAGCAGAGTCAAAGAGATATAGAGGAAATTAAAATCTCAATCACAAGCTTGCAAAACCATTTAAGTGAAACAGAAGACAGAGTTTCAGATCTTGAAAAGGGTGGTGCAGCTAGTGAAATAGATAGAAAGGATCTCTTAAAAACAACTAGGATGCAGGAAAAAAAATAATCAATCACCTGCAAGATGATGCAAAGATGAATAATGAGAGACTAAAAGGCATCAATGAGAAAGAAGGAGTCAATACAAGTGACATTAAAGAAATATGTGCAGAAGTAATAGCAGAAAAATTTCAAGTATTAGGAAATAATCTGACTTTCAGGTAAACAAAACATATAGAATGCCAAGTAACCTCAACCCAATTAAACACACACCTAGATATATAATTGTCAAGATCTCAGAAATTTAGCACAAGAATAAAATACTGAAAGCCATCAGAGAAAAGAAGCTGATCACATGCAAAGGAAAACCCATCAGAATTACGACCGAATTCTCTTCATAAACCATGAAGGCAAGAAGAGCATGGAACAGAGTCCATGAAAACAAATTCCAGCTGACTACTATAACCTGCAAAATTGTCCTTCAACTTTGATGGAGAAGTGAAATACTTCCGTGACAAAGAACAGCTAAAGAATTTCATGATGACAAAGCCAACCCTACACAGGATACTGAAAGATGTTCTAGAGAGGGAACAAAATGATCAGAACTCCACGAATGATGTCAGAAGCAACTAACTAAATAGGGCAACCAATTAAACTCAAGAGAATAAGGAGAAACGACAAGTAAATAACATGTCAATTGTGAGTCAATACATCTCAATTCTAACCATCAATGTAAATGGATTCAATTCACCAATTAAGAGAAATAGACTGGCACAGTGGATTAGGAAACAAAATCCAACAATATGCTATATACAATAAATAAATTTAACTCATAAAGGCATTCATAGGTGGAAAGTCAAAGGATGGAACACAACATTGCATGAACCAACACCTCAGAAAAAAGCAGGGGTATCAATCCTATTCTCAGAATGTCTCAACTTCAAACCAACAATGGTGAAGCAAAATGAAGAAGGTCACTATATACTGGTTAGGGGAAAAATTCAAAAGGAAGATTTAACACTCATAAATATGTGTGCAACAAACATGGGAACACCCAATTACATAAAACAAATCTTAATGGACTTGAAAATTCTAATATCCAATACCACAATCTTTTTTTTTTATTTATTTGAGAGAGAGAGAGAGAGAGAGAGAGAGAGAGAGAGAGAGAGAG
>NW_004524889.1:323778-332784 GCF_000260255.1 Octodon degus | reverse complement strand
CATTTTCTAAAATAGACCACATACTGGTCCATAGGTCATGCTTAAGTATATGCAAGAAAACAGAAATTATCCCATGCACATTATCTGACCACAGTGCAATGAAACTGGAAATAAATGACAAAAGAATAAAGAAAAAATTCTTAAATGCGTGGAAATTAAATGATGCCCTACTCAGCAACCAATGGGTTACACATGAAATTAAACAAGAAATTTAACAATATGTACAATTCAATGAAATTTCAAGCAAAACTTAAGTAACTGATGGGATACGATGAAAGCAGTTCTCAGAGGGAAATTCATAGCTGTGCACTCACACATTAGGATAGCAGAAAGGGAACAAATAAATACCCTAATGCTTCACCTTCAACAACTAGAAAAGGAAGAGTAAACCAAACCCAGAGCCACAAGATGGGAAGAAATCATAAAGATTAAAACAGAAATTAATTCAATTGAGAAGAAGAAAGCAATTCAAAGATTAAAAAAGCAAAAATTGGTTCTTTTAAAGATTAAATGAAATTGATAAGCACATAGCTAAACTCATCAAGAAGAGGAAAGAAAAATCCAAATAAAAGCAATAAGGAATGAAAAGGTTTAATTACCTCAGACCCGGTGGAAATTCAGAAGATTATCAATAGCTACTTTGAGAATCTTTATTCTCACAGAATAGAAGACACAGAGTAAATGGACAGATTCCTAGAAAGGTACAAATTACCACAAATGAATTGAAAAGATATAACCACTTTCAATAAACCAATATCAGCCAGTGAAAAACGAGATGTAATTAAAGACCGACCTGCAAAAAAATGTCCAGGTCCGGTTGGATTCACAGGTGAATTCTACAAAAAATTTACAGAAGATGTAGTCAATATACACCTCATACTCTTCCATGAAATTGAAAAGGAAGAAATCCTCCCAAAATCATCCCTGGAGGCAGGTAGTATACTGATAACAAAAGCAGGGAAAGACTCAACTAAGAAAGAGAACTACAGGCCGATCTCCCTCATGAATATAGACGCCAAAATCTTCAATACAATCCTAGAAAATAGAATACAGCAAATCATCAAGAAGATCATACACCATGACCAGGTAGGACTCATCCCAGGGATGAAAGGATGGTTCAATATTCAAAAATCTATAAATATATTACACTATATCAATAGTGCAAAAACTAAAAACCACATGATCATTTCTATTGATGCAGAAAATGTTTTTGACAAAGTCCAAAACTCATTCATGTTCAATATCCTACAGAAAATTGGAATAGATGGCCTCTACTTCAATCTGGTAAAAGCCATTTATGAAATCCCAATGGCCAACATAATCCTAAATGGGAAAAACCTGAAAACTTTTACTCTTAGATCTGATACAAAGCAAGGGTGTCCTCTATCACCACTCCTATTCAATATAGATCTGGAATCATTAGCTACAGCCATTAGACAAGAGAAAGAAATAAAATTAATAAGGATATGTAAAGACGAAGTTAAATCATCTTTATTTGCAGATGACATGATACTTTACTTGGAAGACCCAAAAAACTCCACCAATTCAGTAGCATACCAGGTTATAGAGTCAATACCCAAATGTCAATAGCGTTCCTCTACACAGACAAGAAAAACACTGAGAGGGAAATTACAGAAACAATACCTTTTATAATAGCACCCAGGAAAATGAAATACCTTGGAAATAACATAACGAAAGAAGTCAAGGACCTTTTCAAGGAAAATTTCAGTAGTCTTAAAAAAGAGATTGTACAGGATTTCAGAAAATGGAACGATATTCCATGCTCCTGGATAGGAAGAACAAACATCGTGAAGATAACCATACTCCCAAAATTGCTGTACAGATTTAAGGCAATCCCTACCAGATTACCAACAATATACCCCACAGAGTTTGAGAATTCATTCCTAAAAATTGTCTGGAAAGAGAAAATACCTAGAATAGCAAAGGCAATCCTGGACAATAAAGACAAGGCAGGAGGCATTACAATTCCTGACTTGAAATTATACTACAAGGCTACTGTGATAATATCAGCATGGTACTGGCAACAAAATAGACATGAGGTTCAATGGAATAGATTAGAAGATGCTGAATCCCCTATGAACACACTCAGCCACCTTATCTTTGACAAAGGGGCTAAACATACTCACTTCAAGAAAGATAGCCTCTTTAACAAATGGTGCTGGAAAAAGTGGCTCTTTAAAAGCCGAAAACTCAAATTTGATCCAGTCTATCACCATGCACTAAACTAAAGACAAAATGGATTAAAAATCTAAACATTAAAGCAGAGACAGTAAATCTCCTATAAGAGAAAGGGGGAGGAACTCTGGAAGACATAGGGGTAGGCAAAGGGTTCATGGACAGGAATTAAATCCCAGGGGAAACAGTTGAAAGAATTAACAACTGGGACCGGTTCTTACTGAGAATTTTTTCATGTCAAAAGAAATTACCAATAAAGTGAAAAGGAAACCCACAAATTAGAAAAATGCACGACAAATAGGTGCTCAGACAAATGTCTGCTCTCTAGAATTTATAAAGAACTAAAAAGGACTAGGGCTCCAAAATTTAAGAACAAATCCAGAAATGGGCATCCAAGATGAACACACGCTTTCAGGGGAAGAAATTAAAGAAGTGAAAGAATACATGCAAAAATGCTCCACATCACTAGCCATCCACGAAATGCAAATTAAACTAACATTGAGATATCACCTCACCACAGAAAGAATGGCTATCATAAAGAAATCACCCAACAACAAATGTTGTAGAGGCTGTAGGGAAAATGGAACCTTTCTCTACTGCTGGTTGTCATGTAGACTGGTGCAACCATTACAGAAATCACTGTGGAGAATTCTTAGAAAGGTTGGACTGGAAATCCCCTTCAAAACAACTATTCCTCTACTGGGAATTATCCCGGGGGATCTGAAAACTTCATATCATGTTTACAGCAACACAATTTGTGATTGCCAAATCTTGGAAACAACCATGATGTGCATCACCTGTTGAATGGTGGAAAAATTTGTGGCACTTTTACTCGATGGAGCATTACTCAGCTATAAAGAATAATAAACTCAAGGCCTTTATATTGAGCTGGATGCCTCTTGAACATATACTCATAAGTGAAATAAACCAGACACATATGTATAAATATGGTGTAGTTTCCCTTGTATGAGTACTCCAAAGAAGTAATACAAATAGAAAGGTATAATACAAGTAAAAGGAAGGGAGGATCTCGAGGACTAACTAATCAAAAGAGGGAAAGGATAAGAGCTAGGGAACATGGCAATGTTAAGCCATACAGTTATATGTAGAAGATGGGCAAGGCAATGATCCTTAGAATCTCCAGAAGATTTTTGAATCTAGCAGTTAATTGGAAAGTTTCTCACCCTGACTAACTAAATGTACTGACACGTGTGAAATAAGCAACTGCAGTGATGATGGTAATCTGTAATAGTAGGTTCATGCTTGGAGTGCCTGTCAATCTGGTCTTTTAAATACGGGTTGCTTTTCATGGCATGCCATTTGCTGTTGTGCTGTCTCTCGGGTAGATGATTGTTCAAAAAGAAGGGGCTGGCGAATGAAGGCATGAGACATTAAACTAAATATCGTGGGACTGTCCTTCTCAATCTTGTATATGCTTAGATTTTTTGACTTATGTGTAAAGAAAAGAAGTATGTAATTCTTTATGTCTATTTTTGAAATATATTCCACTTTTTAAATGTTTTTTCATCATATTCTATAGGGACTTAAAGTTCCACATATCAATACTTGATGACAAATACCTGTTCCATGTTATGCCGAAGATGTTTGATATTCAGACACATAGTGAGGCTAAGCTTAACAGCCTAGGTTGTATAGTAATAACATTAAGCTTGTATTCTGCGTGGTTAACAACCTAAGTTTACAGACCCAAATTAGAGGAAAAGTAGGGCCACAAGGAAAGCCAACATTTTGGCCCCAGCTTTCCAAGGCCAATTAATACTCAGGACATATGAGAACTTGTACTGTTACATCATGTAACTTGGTAGTATCCCAAATGTTCTGATCAAGGAGATTATGGGGCCAAAGAGGAAAGTGATTGATGATGTAGATTGTGCCTGGGGAGAGTCACATGGAGAGAAAACATTCTCTCAGGCTTTCACAGAGAGCACATTGGCCAAGCAATGGTACATGGCTGACCCTGACAAAGGCTCTACAATCTGAGGTGCAGGATCTCAGGATAAATCCTGAGGGGATTTCACTGACCTTATCAGACCCAAAAGCTACAACTCTTGTGGCATAGGTCCTGCTTTACCTTGGTTTTAACCATCCAGCAGAAAAGTATAATAAGATGTATAAGCAGTAAAGCCATGGTGTTACGTTGAGCTGTGTGGGACTCAGGTCAACAATTTCTGACATTGACTTTGGAGTGGAAGACCCAATACTATAATGGACTACTGAACTCTTTTAGAATATTTTGCTGATTTTACACACTCGTAATATTTAAATGGTGGAACTTAACAAAAAAAGGTTATACAGATGATTGTCCATTTTGTACCTGTGTATTTAAATGGTTAAGATAAATATATAGTTACATTCTCTTAATGAATAGAGTGATTTGTTCTAACGATGTTTGTAAATAGTATATCATGTCCGCATCTTGTACATCAATTAACCACTAGGAAGAATGTATGTCATGTGTTACTTATTGAAACTGTCCTACCAATTTTGTTTGAAACTGTCTCATTGTTATTAGTTTCTGAATAAAATTGTAGAAAAAAAGAATCAACAGGAATAAGCCAAAACAAAAATAAAAATAATCAAGACATTATATACGCATACCACTATATCCCCAAAATCTCTTTATTGTGGAATACTAACACACCTATAAGAAACATTTCTTATAAAATTATAGTGAATAAGTATTCATGGTAAAAATGAAGGCATAGTCACGTATGCTTAACAAAACTTGAATATTGATATACAGATGCACTGTATAACACATGATTAAAAATATGCAACTCTATGAAAAAATAATGATTTTGGGTGGGTTACTCGGGATTAAACACAAGGCCTGCATAATGAGCTACATTCCCAGTTGTATTCATTGTATTACATTTTATTTTATTTTAAGGGCTTTTCTAAGTCACTAAGTTTCCCAGGCTGGCTCTATGATCTTCCTACCTCTGTCTCCAAGAGTTTTGTTATTACTTTTGAACACCATCATGACCGATTAGTGTAGTATATTTTTTCTAAGAAGTAGCAGTGGAATATTTTCATGTTTTTATTTAAAAACAAAATATGACTAAACCTTTGTTATATATAACATAAATTATCCATCAATTTCAGCTGGGTAGGTAACCTATTTTTGAGTTATTTATTCTGAAAGTGTTCACATTCACATCATAGGAGTAGCACATAAACTGATAAAATGAAACAAAAATCACATTCTGATATTTTTATGATTTAAAGATATGTTATCTAGTTATATGAGGTATGTCTATGAAATATTTAATATGGAAACATTGAAATTTCTTCAAAATTGGGGTAAAAGCAAGGATGTCTATTGTCACTATTTCTACTCATTATTTTAATGATGATGTTATGTAGGGAAATTCTGCAAAACAAAAAAAGTCAAAGCATTTAATTTTGAAAATAGAAAGTATATCATTTATACATGATTCGAAATTTATGTTAAGAAAAGCTGCTAAGGATAAACTATTAAATCATTAAAGTATTGATAAAGAATGTTGGAGGTGCAAAAATACACTATGCTTCTGTGGCAACAATCAGTATGAAAGCATAATTAAATTAAATGCAACATATAAATTACCAAAAGAAAACAACAGTAACTAAAAGCAAATTTAATTTAGGTATGGGCACATAGAACGGTGGTACAGCATTTTCCCAGCATGTGCATGGCTCAGTGTTTTATCCTTCAAACTTTGAAAAAGTTAATAAAATCTTTAAAATAAAATAGTTGCCATGGGTTAGATTTAAAATGTTCCTTCAAAGTCTCACATATCTTAAAGATACTTGGCATATGAGGAAGCTAAGCTCATTAGTGGATCAGATCACTGATGAGTTGATAGATAATTTGAAGTGAGGTGTTTTGGCATGGTTAAAGGAGCTTCCCTGGCTGCATGACTTCAAGGGCTATAGTGTTTTCATGATGTTTCCCTTCTTTTTTGTGCTTCTTGGCTGCACTTGTCTGAGCTCTCTTTTTTTCTGCCATTCTACTCTGCCACCCTGTTTCTTCCCTTAAGCCAGGTTACCATGGACTGAATGCCTGGGCCAAAATCAACCTTCTTCAGTTTATAGGTCTCTGGTATCTTCTCACAGTGATAGAAAAGTGGCCAAATCAACAAGTAATAGAAAATACAATCAGCTATTTTTCAGAGAAATCAATGAAGGCCTAAATAAAGAAATACATATTTATAAATAGAAAACCCAATATTATGAGAACATTAGTTCTTCACAAATTTAACCTCAAAATGTTTGTAGTTCTAACTTGATAAATAAAGCCTTGAAGATTTACTTGTGAATATCTGTACATATGTTGTATGCATGAGGCTTCAGAAGCTGAGTATAAAGTTTTAATTGATTTGTAAATGTCTAAGAATGTTGAAATTATTTTATCCTACTTGTGTTTTATGAGATGATTCTTTTTTAAATGTAGTTCAGGCTCGCCTTGAACTCACTTTGTAAGCCAGATTGGCCTTGAACTCATGATAATCTCAGTCTCCCAAGTGCTAGAATTAAAAATGTGTGCCAAGCCCTCTAAATCATTTCAAAAAGAAAATATAGCTCTCTCTGAAGACAATTAGAATTACTAAAAATACATTGTAGTTAAGATTTTGTTATATAAATCCTGACACAGGGAACTCACCAGAAAATAGGAGAGGAGGATAAAGCAGATTCTCTCCAGGAGAAGCCAATACTGTTGATACTTTAATCTGTACTTCTCTTTTCCAGAAATCTGAATGAATTCATTTCTTTTGTCTTTAGTCACCAGACCTATGGCATTTTGTTACTGCATAACTAGGAAATATGTTATAGTGAGCCTTGGGCTGAAGACTACCTGTCCTTCCTGAGGTATGTTAGAATGACAGATAGGATTGGTATTAGGAAACAGCTCTGCTCTTGAACATATTGTTCTGTTAGCATTCATAATTATCATGTGAAACATTGACAGGACTTAGTGTTCTTAATGCTACTTTGAAGTTGAAATCTCAAATTTAGATTCTTAGTTCTCTGGTGCCCCAAAGAGAAAATGAAAGTGTAGTTGAGACACAATGCCTGTCATGTGAAAATTAATACTGACAGCTCTGTGACATTTTCTCTCTAATGTTTTTTAGTCTTTAGTCTTAACTAAGGGTCTTCATATGGGTTCCATGTAATCCCTGCTACTATTCCTTTTCTTGACCAGTTGGTATACCATCATACCTAGGGTCTCATACCCTGAAAACTGATATAGACTTAAAGAGGGTCCTTAACCTGATGGTCCACACCAGAGCCTTGAAGAGCAGGCCATCATGACAGAGTTAGACTGCTGTTTCTTCTATTTGCAAGTGGCTAGTGTCTCAGTCTTCACTGAGACATGTTACTTTGACTGCTAGCAAGGATTAGTGTTTCTCTTTCTATTGACCTGAATGAAATCTTTTCATAGTAAGGCCTAGAGTTCCTTGAGAAAACACTCTACCTTCCTAAGACAAGGTGAGGTGTTTGTTTTGCCAGGTTGCTTCTATGCATTATATTCAAGACTCAAAGAAGCAGCTTCAAGCAGGTGAAGACACTAACAGTCATATTCTGTATGTGTTGGGTGGCTTTGTCACCTTTCAGCGAGGACCCTCAGTTTGAATCCTTAGAAGGCACATGATTCCTTTTTTCACTGACCTGAGGTTACACTTCTCAGTCCAAGGTTCATGCCTCTTTACCGCATAAGAAATATTAAAGAATACTTCTGTCGGGCTTTGCTGGAGGCTACCAGGCCTTAAAGTAGGGAAGTACTATCATCTGTTCTACTCTCTCTTGGATATAGTATGAGTCCTACCAGTACTCAAAAATGGAGTATAGTTTTAAATAAATTCCATAATAGATGAAAATATCCAGTTAGAACCTCAAAGAATAAAGAAAAACAAATAATATGTGTATATGAAACATAGAAAACAAAAGATGATGGAACTGTAGCAATTATCAGGGCAAATATAAAATTTTATTTATTTATCTACTTATTATGAATTTGGTACAGGATGTCACCACACAACTTGAACTTGTAGTAATCCTCCCGTTTTCAGTCTCCCCAGCACTGGGATTACAGACATGCACCACCATACCCAGGGTCTGTGGCTGGCTCAGCATGCCTGGAGGCAAATCCAGCGAGGCATGTGGTGGCAGGCATCAAACCCCTGTCCCTGTGCTTGCCTAAGCTGTCTTGCCAGCTTTTATAACATTGTTTTATAATTACATTCATACTATAAATAAAACTTTGCTTTAAAATCATGCTTTATACTTGAAACAAAATTATATTTTATGTGATTCTCAATGTATACACAGAGAAAAGGGATTTAATTAATCTTTCTTTTAAAAAGTGGTAAAATGTTAATATTATTAGATTATGAAAAGTTAAGCGTGTATTTGACACCATATTTACCATCCTATAGATGATCTACCAGTTACATATTCAAAATATTTGATAAATTCAAAAACTCTGGTAATTCAGCCAGGTAGGACAGCATATGCCTGTCATCCCAAAACTTGAGAGGCAAAGAAATCACAATTTCAAGGCCATTCTGAATTACATAAGTTAAAAACTGGTACTGACCACATAGTGAGACACTGTCTCGAGAAAATAGATAAAAGGCAAAAGAATCTCTTTAATCTACAGAAAGCCAAAAAGAAAGAAACAAATAAAAATAATGGAAACAAGGAAAAATAATACCATGACATAAATCCTGATTTGTCAATAAATGTGTGAAATATTGACACTCTAAACATGCTAATGAAATAAGATTGACAGAATAATGAAATAAA
>NW_004524889.1:310861-323558 GCF_000260255.1 Octodon degus | reverse complement strand
TAATATATAGTATATGGAAAATATAAAAATAAGGATTTAATGTACAGTGTCATAAATATGTTATTTTTTAAATTAAAGCAATAAAAGATAAACATGACAGTAAATATGAATTTCAAAATAGGTTGGTCGGACAGTTACAATAGTTGATATATTGCATATTGTTTTCTTCCTAGTAGTTATTCATAGGCACAAGACATAAGCACAATAACTCGATATAAGATATCATGCAAATGATATAAACACAAAACTTTCTTTTGAATGAACTAAGAGAAAATAGCTGTATAACTGTCAACTAACTTGTGTATACAAATATATATTTTACCTTTTCCCCTTTTTCCTTTCCACATTTTTTTTTAGAGAAGACAGAAGGGCATGTTTAAATCACTGACGTGGTCAAGAGACAATATTCTATTGGTCTTTGCAGACAATATTCTGCAAAATATTACATGAGTTTTATACAGTAACAACATTTTTTCTTCATATGGTAACAACTTAAAGTCCACATTATGCTCACCATCAAGCACCTGTTAGCTGAAGAGGCTCAAACATTTTAATACATGTAATATTTAGATTATAGTTCCTTGGTTGTCAAAAATAGTGATTATTGGTGCCAAATAAATGAATTAAATTAGCGCCAAGTCATCTCAGCAAAATGGGAATACTGAGGATCTACCAATTAATATTATCTTACAATATTATAGGAATTGAAAGAAGTTATATATTTATGTCAATACTACATTTGGATGGCTACAGTATATGTTTAAGGATGGCTTTGTTTAGGAGACTGGAAAAATGCTCATGGAATAAACACTGTATCTCAATGTCATAGATCAATAGACACAATTGTATCTGGTGGACACATACAGAAAATGGCAACTTTAACAGAGGCGTGCTTCCAAAGGCAACTTTAGAGGTAGCTGAGGTTTTGCCACATTACAGAAAGACTAAGTAATATGGTGTGGCTATCTTAACTGAACTTCGTTTCAGGCAGTTATGGTACATGTTCCAAAACTACTATTCCTTCTGCCCACTATGCTGGCTCCAACATTCCATGATCCACTGTAATCTTTTGGTCTTCCCTCCTCTGTAGCACGGGAGCCAGTGCTGCTATCCACTGAGTAGGTAGACCACCAATTCATAGGTGACCATCACAATAGCTGTGTTTGGAATCTGTCTCACCAAATGAGTTGTTAGACCACGGTAGAGTGACCCATAACCTTCTTCTTGAACCACCAAAGACAGTGTCTGAAAAAACGATCTATATTTTGTTCCTTCTTCACGTAATCTTGTTCTTACAAATTCATGTGGATATGCTATAATTGTAGCACAAGTTTTTGAGGTGGCAGCAGCAAGCATCATTCCCACAAAATCTGATGATTCTTTCACAGACTCTTCAGCACTTTCCATCACCGACGCAGTCTTACAATCAAGCAATTTTTGCTTGATACTTTCATAAATAACAAAATGGATAACAGTCTCTGATATGCCAGCATAAGACACAGACATGCCCCTGTAAAATCCTTTAAGTCCATCTGCCTGATACACTTTACGGACACATTCAGAAGCACCCATTTGCTTTTCCCCACGGTTCCTTGCATCAAGCTGTAACCGAGTCTTTATAAGCCAAATGAGGTTGGTTGCAGTGATTGCAGTAAAACGAGGTTTAAGTTAGTCCATATTTCTACAAGAAGTGACCTGCGGATGGGGAGCATGAGATGACACGATCTCACTCTTTTCTCGGGAGAAATGTACAGTAAATGCCTGCCATTGCAGCTGAAATCATGTGAACCTGGGTAGAATCAGGATCAAATATACCATTCAACTTTTCCTTGCAATTGGAGTAAGCAGCAAAGTATAGTGCTCTGGAAGGGGCCACCCCCACTATATTGGGGCCCAATCCTCTAAACAAAGAACGGAGCCCTTCTTTTTCCAAGATCACCTTTAGACAATGGAGGGGTCCGGGAGACACTACTCGGTTAACACTGGCTCCAGCCATGGCGTTCAGCTGAACTTCAGAGATATAAAGTGTCACAGAAGATGACTGCAGCCGTGTTTTCACAACTTCCAGTGGACATGTCAGAATAGCTCCCACTGTGCCGCCACATCCCCCAGCAAACAGATGCACCAGAGTGTCCCTCTGGCTCATTCTTTCTCCAGCATGTCCTCCGGGCGCTGAGGCGGGAAGTGGACTCGTCTGCCCACTGCAGCGGGCGGCTTAGGTCCCGGAAGGAGACGTAGCACGCCCCGGAGACAGCCGAGAGCGGCTGCACACCGCGAGCCGCAGCCTCCACGCGCCAGCACCGCCCGCTCGCCCTCGCGTCCTCCTGCCTCCTTTCCCCATTTCTGTCATAGTATTTTTTATTTTAAATTTCTTTATAATTTACAATATCTGTATTATATTTCAGATTACTTATTCAGTTTCTCACACTAGTGAGACAATATAATATTTACACATATGGGTCTGATTTATATCACTTATGATCATGGTCTCAAGTTGTATCCATTTACCTATAATAGTATCTGGTTTATCATTCTTTGTGGCTGAGTAGTACTCCATTGTGTAAAAAAAATCTTTTTAATCTATTCCTGAGCTGATGGACATGTGAGTTGTTTCCAAGGTTTAGTTACTTCAAATTTTGCTGTTGTAAATATGAATGTACACATATTGTGTGGTACAATGTTTTTAACTCTTCTGAGAACATACCTGAAAGGGAAATAGCTGGTCTGAATGTGACCCATAATCCTACCTTTTTGAGGAATGTCAAACACTGATTTCCATAATGGTGGCACCAGTCTACATAGATTTTCCTTCTACAGCCCCTCTAGAACTTGGTATTGATTGACTTCTTGATGATAGCTATTCTTTCTGGGGTGAGATGGAATTTCAATGCTGTTGTAATTTACCTCTCAAATGACCAATAATTTTTGAAAATTTAACCATATTATACAGCTACATGAACCCTCATTTAAAAAGATGGAAACACTTCAAAGATTGTCCTACATATATTACAACTATTAAGTCATTAATTATTGGAACAGATGTTCAAAATGATAGCATACATAGAACTGTTGTCAATGTACACCTATACATATACAGATGCATATATCACAAATCTCTTCTCTCCCTAGCTGTGAACTGAACCCAGGGCTTTATGCTGTTAAGCAAGTGTTCTACCAGTGAGCTACATCTATCTATCTATCTATCTATCTATCTATCTATCTATCTATCTATCTATCTCATTCTTTCTATCTATCTACTTATCCATCTATATATCTGTATTTCTTTTCTTTTTTCTTTTTCTTTTCTTTTTTTTTTTCAGAACCGGGGATTGAACTCAGGCCCTAGAGCTTGCCAGAGAAGCGCTTATTCCACTGAGCCATTTCCCCGGACCCTGTATTTCTTTTCAATATCAACAAAATTTTCTAAGCTTTGCTTTACCTTTACATTAGTTAGAATTCTGAGGAAGCTATAATATATGCAAACTTAAATTTTATTTTATCATCCAGTACAGTTTGTATGTCATGTATGATTGCGCAGGCCTGTAATCATAGCATTTAGGAGGTTGAGGCAGGGGAACCTAAATTGTGAGCCTAGCCTATGACTCTCAGAATACTGTAGTGATTATAATATCTGGTTCAAAAATGTAATTAATATCATAGATTACAGAAAGAGAAAGTTAATACAAATCATTTCTTTTGGTCACTTATATCTTCAGATCATTTTTGTCTTTAGAGAATTCTAACAGTGTTATTTTAGATTTGTTACTAATGGGTACTCTCTAATCTTCTCCAACTAGTGCCAGTGCATGGAATTTTACAATTAGTCTATTAACTAATTTACATAAAGATGCAGAACATGTTAGTCTGAGTTTTCAGCATCATAATTATTTGAGTGAAACAATCTACAGAGGTTTTGTCAATCTAATTGTCCTTCTTTAATTAATTGATGGTTGTTTCTACTGTCATTTGTTCATCTTTGATTTGAAAGCAGATTGTTTTCCAGAATTCTACTGATGTGAACAATAGCTAATATATTCTGCATGGCTGAATGGGGATGACTCAAGTTTCAAATATTTCAGACTTTGATACTGCCAGTTTGAATCATTTCATAGTCTGTTCACATTGTTCCTCCTAAACATTCCATTGATGCCTGTCTTCCTTCTTTTTCTTTACAAATGCATAATCTACCTTCTTAATTCTAGTTTATACCAATCACCTGTTCATGGATGTTGTAACAGAGCAGAGATGAAATGTTTATTAAAAAGACAAAGTTTATTAAAACTGTTCACTGTGTGATTCTGCAGCTCTGTGTGTTGCTAGCACTGTATAACTAACTGAGAGACCAGTGTATGTGTATGCATGAGAAAAAGGATACATATGGGCCCATACTTATGTGGACACAGTGTTATATGTTTGTAGAAAAAAAAGGGGGGAAGCAGTATAGCTATGACAAGAAGAAAGTGATGTAAACTCATTTTATCACTTAGGTACAAGACTAAATTAAACTAACCAATTTCTTATAGAAAATAAAAAAAATCCTATAATAGAATTAAGAAAACTGCTCTAGCTCAAATATAACAAGTTATCAGAGACATTAAACTTGTACTTACATGCAAAAAGAGCACGTTATTTCTTTCATGGACCTACAAATATTTCTTTTTTGTAAAATGCACTATTTATTTATCTTTAATGTTTGAAATTGTCCAAAATTTGGTGCAAAATCTACATACTGAAATTTTAATTGATCCTTTTCATTCTATACTCTTTAATTACAGAAAATGTATGTTTTGCTATTGTCCAGTTTTGACTTGCACCTTCACACTTTGATAGGAAAATTTTAAAAGATGTTCCTTCAAGATTTCAGCTCTTTGCAGCTCTGATCTATCTAGAAGAAATACACAGATGTCATTAAAGTCTCAAATTGGTTTATCTTAGCATATAGAGATTATTTGAAAAGACAACATGTTCAGGTAAGAGATTTTCTGCATGCACAAATTTCAGAGAGAAATAGTTTGTTCCTTATCTCAAAAAAAGAAATAATCAAATATTATCTTGTAAGGTATCTTTGACTAAGATATCTTTAAGAGATAAATGTCATCCCTGCCTAAGAGACAGAAAGAAAATCAGGCTTCAAGTTTACAATCACAAGGGCACAAATTCAGAAAATAGTCATTAAGTTTGGGAAAGCCCTTACGTCTCTGTTGGGAATTTTAGGCTGACTGTTGGACCTGAGAATAAAATCCAATAATTACATGCTGGAGTTTTGACTTAAAAACTGTCACATAGTGGGATAGTGTCATTTTAACCATAGAGTTTATGGTAATTTGGTATATTAGCAATTGAAAACTGGCATGTATAATTATTTTATGTGTAGTTCTCTTTATAAATGAAACAGAATTTGTTGGCATCAGATTTTTTCTGCTTATTTTAAATTGATGCTAAATGTAATATTCAATAAAATTATATTAACTATTTTTACATAAAAATAGTTCATTCATAATTTAATGACCACTATTACTAGATAATCAAAAATTAATAATGATTCAAAGAGGAAAGGAAGGAAGGAAGGAAGGAAGGAAGAAAGAAAGAAAGAAAGAAAGAAAGAAAGAAAGAAAGAAAGAAGGAAGGAAGGAAGGAAGGAAGGAAGGAAGGAAGGAAGGAAGGAAGAAAGAAAGAAAGAAAGAAAGAAAGAAAGAAAGAAAGAAAGAAGGAAAGAAAGAGGAAGAGTGGAAGAAAGCAGAAAAACCATTCTAGCACTGGGACTCTGTTATTATTCTTCAGCTTCTTTCTATGTGCTCAGTTCTAAATGAGTACTTCTAACCTTCTTTTAAAAATCTTTAATTGTACTCTTATAGGTGCTGGAGCCCAAAGTGCTTGAGAATGTGTAAAGTCTCTTGGACAGGACCACAGAAAATCTTGTGGTGTGGAGGTTTGAAATTCAAGGCTCCTAGCTTCAAACAGAATATAAATTCTGGCAAAATTTTAGTTGTAAAGAGTGCCATGGAATCAGGACAAAGCTAAAACATTGACTGAAATGTCATGTTCATTTCAAATAATGAAGATGCTCACCAACATCTCTTACTCCCCTCTTTGCAAAGTAGGATCATTTAAAAGGAATAAATCATATATCCATGAGTCCTCATACGTAGGATAATTTATAGACAACTCACAAAATTCTACCAGTAACAGCTACAAAATGAATGAACCACAATCAAAGGCTTATAAAATAACACAAGTCTACAAAAAAGAATAAAAACATTTATTCCCCATATCAAATAAGAATAAATATGTGATAAGACTTTCACAGAACAATTGCTAGTGAAGATACCATGTTTTCAGATATCTCTCATGTAAAGACTAACCAACATACACAAAATGCACTTGTTTGCTATGTTCCATGGAACATAAGGAGCAGAAATTTCACAAGACATGCAGCATGCAATTATGGACACTATATATTAGTAATAATGAAATTCATATATATATATATATATATATATATATTTTTTCTTTTTCAGAACAGGGGACAGAATACATGCCCTTGCAATTGCCAGGCAAGCGCTTTTTCTACTGAGCCATTTCCCTGGCCCTTATATTTTATTTTTTGAGACAAAAAATAAACAGCTACCAAAAAAAAAAAGCTGTCTATGCATTTCAGACTTGCCTTGTCTCACTTTTTCATCCCTGAGGCTGATCTCCAACTCCTTTCTTCTGTCTCAACCTCCCTAGTGCTGGGATTATAGGCATGTGCCACCATGCCCAGTTCTAAACCATGCACCCAGATCTGGTTCCACAACTCCAACAGCAGCCAGTACTGCAGATCGTACTCAAGATCTTGTGCTTGTCAAGTAGGTGCTTAATCCTTTGAACTATCTCCCAAACTCCTGAAATTCAGGTAAATAGAAAAAGGATTTGCAGGTTATGATGATAAATAATTTTAATTTAAAATGAAATTAATTTATGTAAAAAGTAACATATTTATTTTATATATTGTTTTAATTACATACTAAATATGTATTATTAATTTTAGTGAACAGTTACATCTGAAGTAATTGACTTAAATTAAAATAAATTCAAATATAAAAATTGAGAAATGTTATTTTAATAAAATAATCCTTAAAAATGCAATTTATTCTACTTTGTTGGAAAATGATGATAATATTTATGTATATCCATAGGACATAAATAGATAATTATAAATAATTGATCTAAAAATCTTCACTACCAGAGTGACGGTGAAATCATAGGCACTGTGACAGTATAAATCACCATTTGATTCTTAGATTTATAAGTTTTCTGAGGGCAAAGGTTATAGCTCAGTAGCATAAGCACCTGCCTGCCAAGCACAAGGTCCATAGTTTGATTCCTGGTACCAAAAATAAATAGATAAATAGATAGTGTTCAGAGCTTAATAATTTGGGAAGAATCTCTCAGACATAAATGAGGAAATGCATTCCTGGAGAAAATAGGAAGAATTGTGTGTTGTAGATGTTGGAAGTAACTTATAATGGGCTCATATTGATTATGTTTTGTACAGTAGTGTGCAGAGTACCTAACACATATTATCTCATTTCTTTACATCCTCTCAACAGTATTATACATTTGTGATCATTATTATTATTGCTGTTGTTATTTGCTGTTGTTTTGAGACAGTATCTTCCATGTAGTCCAGACCAGCCCTGAAAATGCTATGAAGCCCAGGCTGACCTCAAACTTGTGATCTTCCTGCCTCAACCACTTTAGTCCTAGTATTACAGGAATGTACAGCCATGCCCAGTAAAGGTAGATATTCTTATCTTTCTCACTCTTTAATGTTTGCATTCTCAGTGTCCCAAATTGTCAGTAATTGTTGCATCACAGAATTACCAAATAATGGGCCTAGGTTCAAATTCAACCTTCCTGGAAAAAATGAAAGTTAGTAGACATTGGAAATGGTTCTTTCCCAGTTCTATTGTACATATGCTCAAATTTCATAAATGAGTATAAAGTATAAGATGATGATTGTATGACATTTAACTCTTTTCACTTTTTTTTAATGATGCCATGAAATAACATATATATTATCATTTCTTGATGTTTTAAGATGTACAATTGCATATGTTCATCGTAGAAAATAATTTAAATAATAACCTTTTCTAAAAGCTAGACTTATTCCCTTATTCTTGGGAATAAATACATTTAATTTCTATACAGCCCAAAGAAAAGAGTAACTAACAATAAGATTAATTTAGCAAAACATTTCCATGAAACATTATATAGTCCTACAAAGTTGACAAATTTAAGTTTGGCCCAGGAAAAAAAAAGTATTTTTTTAATGTGGTTTTATGGATCACTTTAAAATATGAAAGCAGAGAAGAAATTATGGCCAATTGCTATTTCATGCTACTTCAGATATAATTTTTATGCAAAAACTTTCAGTGTAATAAATTAAACTTTTAGTGCCATGATATATAGAAGAGACTTACTCAGTTTATGTTTTCCTTTTTCCGGCTTGGACCCAGCAAATAATCTTCATTTATAATTTCTTAACCATCCACCCAACTTTGCACTTTAAAATATTCTGGGTATACTGAATAGTTAACAGAAAAATCAATTGTAAAAAATGTCCACACACATACTTTACTAGTGCAATAATTAATAGTTTTCCACACTTGTTTTCTCTTATCTTCTCTTTATTCTCAATTATATTTCTGATTTGTTTCTTAATGTGTACACCCACACACACACACAAATACACACACACACCATAAATATTCAGCCTATATTTTCTAAGAAAAGTCATATTACCCAATATAACAATTGCATCATCACAAGGAGTAAAACTAGTGGTAAAGCATTGTATAATTTAAAACCATATTTAAGAATCTTGAAAATTTCAGTGTTTGAATTGGGACTGAATTTAGTTTCCTTTAATCCAGGATACTTTCCAATTCTGATCCTTCATGACATAGAAAATTTTAAAAGCTAAGATTTAGTTTTTGTATTTCTCTAATCATCCTTCCATGACTGGATAATATGTAAACATTACTTTCAAGAAAATTTATAGTGGTGATGCTCTGTAATTCATATTCAGTCTTACTAAAAACATGGCAATGAGAGTGTTTACTATTAAAGATGAGTTTGTTTGTCCGTTAAGGTGCTACTTATCTTCTTGTTAAATTTTGTCTTGGAAATTAATAAATGAACTATAGATGAAATTAATACCTTTTAGCACACTATTCCTTATGATTTTGTTCTTAATGTCCCTGAAAGTAAAGTGCACAATGTTTTCTTCTCTTTTTTTTTGTTTTGGGATTTATTTAATGTCTTCTTTCAGAAGACCTTTTACAAGTAGCTAAGATAATCATCAGGTCTTAGGTCTAAGAACCACTGACACAGTTCTCCAAACTGAAAAGTACAGAACAGGGAAGCAGCATCAGAAGATGAAATAACAACAGGATACTTCTTGTAACTTCATGGGGAATTAAATGCTTACATTTGCTTTATTTCATCTAAATATAGATTCATAGGGTCAGCACACCATCTTGCAAGCAGAACACTCAGAAATTATCACCTTCATGCTAAGTATGTAATTCTACATTTGAGAACCGTAAGACTATATTATTCCAAGTGGTTGTCTAATCTCATGTAAAAATAAGAAATATGGAGATAGTTAACATAATTTAATGCAAATCAACTATTCTTATGTTAACAGTTTGCATTTTTTTGTAACATTGAATTTCCAAACATATTGTATCAATCTTTTATTAGTACAGATTGTGTAGTATTTGAGTTAGACCATTAGTTAACATCATTTGAATAACTTCTGCTAAGGATTCTATGATAAGAATCTGTTGTTTTATGACATAAATTAGTATTCAATAAATGACACTGGGGCTGAGCATTTGCTCTTGCTTTCCATGCTGAAGGCACTGGGTTAAATCCCCAGCACCATACACACACACACACACACACACACACACACACACACACACACACACAAAGTTACCATACAGTAAATGGCACTGATGCACAGGTGATTTATAGTTTTAATATCTCAATTTTAATAATGCACATACATATCATCCACGTTTTCATAACTTATATGATTTCAACCTCATATTCAATTCAAACAGCTAGGATGATAGAACTCTAGCTTAGAATTCCCATGCTATTTAATCTTTTATTCATTTTAATGAGATAAAAAGTTAAGATAGCAATGACACAGTTTCAAAATAGGTTAGTAGGACAGTTACAATAATTAATGTGTTGCATGTTGTCTTCATAGTAGTTATTCAGAGGACAAGATGTATACATGATACCTTGTATAAACAATATTAGTACAAACCTTTCTTCTCATTGAACCTAGAGAAAGTAGCTGTATATCTATCCTATCTTGTATATAGGTATATATATTTTTCACTACAAAATAGTCCTTTTTTATATCCCTCTTTTTTTCTTGTTTTGTCAGACATGGGTGTTCCATTACAGATAGAGAAGCTATATTTGGAGAAGTCTTTAAAGGCCCTTTTCATACTGGATACCAGTCTAAAGATTGTAGGTACTTGAATTCAGCAAAATAACTCAATATAATCCAATAGCCCATAAAAGTAGTGGATTATCAGCAGAACTGGCAATTGTCAGAAGTTGTTGACTTGAATCTTTTAAAGTTAAGAATATTAATATAGAGTTAAAAATTCCCATGCTTTAAATGGTTGTTTTTCCATTTGGATTACATTTTCAGATCACTTAGTTAACAGTTTCTGAACAAAATTTGAGAGTAATATAAATTAAGAGATAATTTTAAGGTTCTATTATGAAAATGAGAAATTATTTACTCCATTGTTTATTTCTACTAATTGTTAGTATGTTTTCTAATATCTGTGTAAATTTTAATTAAAATGACTGTGTTAACACAGCTATAATATTCAGTAACTGAACTTAGGAAAAATGGGGTACACCGATGAATGTCCATTCTGTATCTGTGTATTCAAAGTGGTTGGGGTAGATATATAGTTGCATTGTCTTAATGAATGGAATGATTTGTTCTATTGGTGTTTGTAAATAGGATCACAAGTCCGCATCTTGTACAGCAATTAACCACTAAGAATAATATATGCAGTGTATTATTTGTTGAAACTGTACTTCCAATTTGATTTGAAACTGTCTCATTGCTATATGTTTATCAATAAAACTGTAGAAAAAAAAATAAAAAATAAAAAAAAATAAAAATAAAAAAAAGCTACTTAAGACTATAAGAATTCTCCTTTAATCAATTTATCCTTTTAATCCTGAATATATATTTTAGATAATATCACACTTAAGCATCTCTCCCAATATCTTGAGATATGATAATGGTTCATTTTTGATCCAAGAATTAAGTTTCAAAACTTCTGAAATATATAAATACTTATATTATTTATTTATTTTTGCTTTATTATGGACTCAGCCCAGGGCATTTGTACTGAATTATATTCCCCAACATTTTAAAGGTTTTAAAGTTTGAGACAAGGTCTTGTTAAGGTGCTTGCCAAAGCTGAGCTCTCACTTGCAGTCATCTTGTCTGAGCATGCCAAAATATATGTATGTATGTATGTATGCATGTATGTATGTATTTGATACATGGTTTCACTGTGCAGTTGAAACTCCTAGTAATCCTCTTGTCTCAGCAGCCTTGGGGCTAGGATGACATGCTCATAGCACTGGTACCCATGTGGCATGCAGTACCACAGATAGAACTTGGGTCCTTGTTGTCAGGCAGGCTTTTAGACTACCAAGATATCTCTGCAGCCCATGTATTTATCTTCAATGAATCAAGACAAAGTTAATAATGTGTTAAATGGTATAAGTCTTCCTCAATTATATCTTAACATGTCTATAATGCCATTTTGAAATAATCTCTATTTTCTTTTATCAAAAAGATGCTTGTAGATGCTACAAATGCCAATATGAGTTACATATGAAGCTTTAGTAGCACTTAGTAGATCAACACTATGGCCTTATTTTTTCAATTTTTATTTTTTAATGAGAGAAAAAAATAGTATAACAAGAGAAAATTACAAATGATACAGAATTTCACTACACAAAATAGCATGAATTTCACAGCATTTGTTGCATTGCATAGTGTTCTCTTCAAATTAGTTGTTCATATCAATAGATATGTACATGCAAAATTGGAAAAAGAAAGAAAAGCAGAAAGGAATATACAAGAAATTAAGAAGAGAAAAAGTTAAAGAATAACAAAAAGGAGACAAAAAAAATTAAGAAACAACTGCTCCGTTCCATCCAGAAACTTTTTCTACAAACTGTTCTGATTACATATATAGACATATCTCTTTCCCTCACTCCCTTTCATATTATTCTCAACTCTGTAAGTCCGTCCTCTTGAACAAGTTCATTGCCTTTTCCCAGTACCTACTGTACCTTTAGGTTCCATTTTCTCTTTCATGATCTCACACTAAGGAGACAATCCAATGTTTGCACATGCAGGTTTGATTTATTTAACTTAAGAGTATGGTCGCTAGCTACACCTATTTACCAAAATAACTCTCAAGTATATACTTTTAATAGCTGATTAATTCTCCATTGTGGAAAAGTACCACATCTACAATCAAAACGCATAGAAAACTTCTTAAATTTTTTAATCAATTTTATTGAAAAAGAAACAGCAATGAGACAGTTTCAAACCAGGTTAGCAGGACAGTCACAACAATCAACA
>NW_004524889.1:298824-310761 GCF_000260255.1 Octodon degus | reverse complement strand
TAGAAAGATAAATTTGAGGCTTTTATATGTAAATGAATGCAACTAGAGACCATACTCATAAGTGAAATAAATCAGACCCACATGTGTAAACATCATATTGCCCCCATAGTGTAAGAATCTGAAAGAGTAAGTAAAATCTGAATGCTACAATAGATTCTATGAAAGGGAAAGAAACTATTCAAAGGCAAAGAACAACTTGGAGAGGAAGAGAAGAAAACTAAGAAAAAAGGAAGGGAAAAGATATACGGATATATATGGATAGATAGATATAGATAGATAGAATTTTTTCCTCACTACAAAATGGTCTTGCATTTATATCACCATTTTCTTGCTTATTTTTGTCAGATATGGGAATTCCATTGCAATTCAAATATTGTAGGTGTATGAATTTAGCAAAATGATCCAAGAGTCCAGTAGTCCATAATAGCAGTGTATTATCCACAGAAATGGCAATGTCAGAAATTGTTGACTTAAGCTTTTAAGGCTAATCATATTAATGTGGTTTTACTTCTTAAACCTCGTTTTTATATTTTTCTTCTGGATGATTAAGACCAAGATAAAGCAAGACCTATATAACAAAAAGTGTAACTTTTGTATTTGACAAGGTCAGTCAAACCCCCTCAGGATTTAGTCTGAAGCCCTGTACAGCAGTAGGTATATCGTTTGCCCGTGTCAGCCATGTGAATAAGTTACAGCCATTGCTTCACAAATTTGCTCTCTGTAAAACTGTGAATATTTTCTTTCTAGGTGACTTTTCTTAGGCACACTCTACATCATCAGTCACTTTCCTCTGTGCCCCTATAATCTTGAAAAGAAAATTTGGGACACCACTGACTTACAGGTTGTTATGTTACAGGTTCTCTTACATCCTGAGTGCTCACTGACCTTGAAGGGCTAGGGACAAAGTGTTGGCTATCCTAGTAGAACTTTTTTTTTTCTCTAAGTTTTTCATCTGCAAACTTAAGTTGGTGACCCTCTAGAAGAAATGATTAATGATATTATTACCCTACAATATAGGCAGTAGAACTTCACATCACTATTTGTCTAAATATCAAATGCCTTAGACATAACATGGAACAAGTATTTTCCACGAATCATTGATATGTTAAACTTTGAATCTCTATAGAATGTGAAAAAAGAAGTAAGCAATTACACATTTTCACACAGAAATTTAGAAATCTATCCATATACAGCAATGTACGAGGACAGTCTTTTGACATTTTTCTTCTTTCTTGCTTACTTTTATTAACTTATTTATTTTTATTTTATTTAAATTTTAATTTAATTTTATTGAGAAACAAATAACAATAAGACAGTCTCCAAAAAGGTTAGTAGGGCAGTTGCAATAATTAATACATTGCATATTTTTGTCTTCATAGTAGTTAACTTATTTTAAAAACAGTCACTTACTTGATGGAGAGTATAGCAGTAATTGATAGGATATTAAAACACTACACATTTAGAAGACAAGAATGACAGGCCTTCCCAGTATGGCCCTATTACTACTCATTGCTATCATTGGTGTATTTACTTAGTTCACAGGTATCAGAATACATAGTTAGTCACGGTGAGAATCTTACCAAATAACTGTTAGTTTCAAAAACCTGATGGAGATTCTCAAGATCACTGCAATAAGCAGCTTGTGTACACAAATATATGGTTTTGCCTCTGCCATGTTTACCAGCTGTTTTCGTTGCCCTCTCTTTGTTCTTTCATCATGCACTAAACTAAAGCCAAAACAGATTAAAGACCTAAACATTAAAACAGAAACAGTCAATCTCCTAGAAGAGAAAGTAGGAGGAACTCTTGAAGACCTGGGGGTAGCAAAAGAGTTCATGAGCGAAAATCAAACTGCACTGGTAATACATGAAAGCATTAACAACTGGGACCTCCTCATATTTACAAGTTTTGCACGTCAAAAGCAATTAGCAACAGAGTCAAAAGACACCCCACAAATTGAGAAAAAATATCTTAATTGCTAAGTCCTCAGACAAAAGTCTTCTTTCTGCAATTTATAAAAAAAATAAAAAATATTAGGACTTCAAAATTTAAAGACCCAGTCCAGAAATGGGCAACCGAGATGAACAAAAGCTTCTCATAGAATGAAATTCAAGAAGCAAATAAATATATGAAAAAATGTTCCACTTCACTAGTTATCCATGAAATGCAAATTAAAAAACACTGAGATACCATCTCACCACAGAAAGAATGGCTATCATCAAGTAATCTACCAACAACAAATGCTGGAGAGAATGTGGGGAATTAGGATCTCTTCTCCACTGCTGGTGAGACTGTAGACTGGTGAAACCATTATGGAAATCAGTGTGCATAATCCTTAAATCACTAGGATTGGAAATCCCACTCAATTCAGCTATCCTCTTCTGGGAATTTTACCAAAAGAACGGAAAACATCATATCATAGTGATATATGTGCACTTACGTTTATAGCAGCACAATTTGTGATAGGCAATGTTTGGAGCAAACAACATGATGTCACCTGAGGAATGGATGAAAAAAGATATGCTTTATTTTATTTTTTTATTTTTTCACATAATTATATTGATAAACAAATAGCAATGAGGCAGTTTCAAATCAAATTCGTTGGACAGTTTCAATAATTAACACATTGCAAACATTATTCCTAGTGGTTAATTGCTGTACAAGTTGCAGACATGATATGCTGACACCATTAGAACAAATCACTCTATTCATTAAGAGAATATAACTATATATCTATCCTAACAATTTTGAATACACAGATACAAAATGGACATTCAACTGTATTCCCTTTTTTGTTAAGTCTCATTATTAGAATATTATAGGTGTGTAAACTCAGCAAAATATTCTAAAAGAGTTCAGTAACCCAAAATAGTATTAGGTCTTCTGCTTGACTGGCAATGTCAGAAATTGTTGAGTCCCCTACAGCTCAACATAGCACCATGGCTTTACTTCTTATATTTTGTTTTTATACATTTCAGCTGGATGGTTAAGAACAAGGTAAAGCAGGACCTATGCCACAAGAGTTGTAGCTTTTGGGTCTGATAAACTCAGTGAAATACCCTCGGGATTTATCCTGAGATCCTGTACCTAAGATTGTAGAACCTTTGTCAGTGTCAGCCATGAGGATGAGTCACGGCCATTGCTAGGCTAATTTACTCTCTGTGAAAGTTTGAGAGAATGTTTTCTCTCCATGTGACTCTCCTTAGGCACACTCTACATCATTGATCACTTTCCCCTTTGGCCCCATAATCTCCTTGATCAGAAAATTTGGGACACTACTGAGTTACATGATGCTATAGTAAAAGTTCTCATAGGTCCTGAGTCTTAATTGACCTTAGAAGGCTAGGGTCAAAATGTTGCCTTTCCTTGTAGCCCTCCTTTTTCTCTAATTTTGGTCTGCAAACTTAGGTTGTTAACCATCCAGAAGACAAGCTTGTTGTTATTATCATACAATTTAGGCTGTTAAGCTTAACCTCACTATCTGTCTGCATATCAAACATTTTAGGCATAATATGGAACAGGTATTTTTCATCAAGTATTGATATGTTGAACTTTAAGTCCCTACAGAATATGATAAAAACATTGAAAAATTAGAATATATTTTAAAAATAAGCATAATGAATTATAAACTTCTTATGTTTACACATAAGTGCAAAAATCTCACCATATACAACCTCGAAGCAGGACAGTCCCACAATATTCGTTTTCCTGTCTCTTGTTTTCATTCACCACCCCCTACTTTTTGAACATCTACCCATCTACCCAAGAGACATCATAGCAGCAACTGACATGTCATGACAAGCAGTCCATATTCAGAAGACCAGAATGACAGGCTCTCCAAGCATGAAACTACTATTACAAATTGCCATATGTAGTGCAGTAGCTTAGTTCACAGGTATCAGTATATATAGTTAGTAAGGGTTAGAACTTTTCCAGTTAACTGGTAGATTCAAAAATCTTCTCGAGATTCTCAGGATTGTTGCCTTAGCCCATCTTCTACATATAAATGTATGGTTTGACTTATTCATGTTTCCTAGCTCTTCTCCTTTCCCTCTCTTGATTAGTTAGTCCTTGAGATCCTGCCTTCCTTTTACTTCTATTATAACTTTCTATTTGTATGTCTTCCTTGAGTTCTTATAATAGGCAAAATATATGCTATTTACACATGTGAGTCTGGTTTATTTCACTTATGAGTTCATGTTCAAGGGGCATCCACTTCAATATAAAAGCTTCAAGTTTATCATTCTTTTTTTTGTTGTTGTTGTTCCTCGAATGCCTTCAGGGCACTTTTGGCCAGCGGGAGAGTTGTGAGGTTCGAACTCCAGCAACCTGAGGCTGACAGCTTTGTGGAAGCAGCCACTTAAAGGACTGAGCTAGGGCCAGGCCCCCAAGTGTATCATTCTTAATGCCTGAATAATACTCCATTGTGTAAAAATAACACATTTTTTTCAACCATTCCTTAGGTGATTGGCATCTTGGTTGTTTCCAAGATTTGGCTATCACTAATTGTGCTGCTATAAACATAGGCACACATATATCACTCTGATATGATGTTTTCAGATCCTCTGGGAAAATTCTCAGTAGAGGAATAGCTGGTTTAAAGGGGATTTCCAGTCCAAATTTCTAAGGAGTATCCATACTGATTTCCATAATGGAAACACCAGTCTACATTTCCACCAGCAGGGGAGAAGGGTTCTTTTTTCACCACAGGCTCTCCAACATTTGTTGGGTGATTTCATTATGATAGCCATTCTTTCTGGGGTGAGATGATATCTCAAAGTTGTTTTAATTTGCATTTCACAGATGGCTACAGATGTGGAGTATTTTTTCATGTATTCATTCGCTTCTTTAATTTCTTCCCCTGAGAAGTGTGTGTTCATCTTGGATGCCCATTTGTGTATTGGGTCTTCAAATTTTGGGGCCCTAGTCCTTTTTAGTTTTTTATAAATTCTAGAGAGCAGACATTTGTCTGAATACTTATTTGTCATGATTCTTTCCAAATTTGTAGGCTTCCTTTTCACTTTGTTGGTAATTTTTTTTGATGTGAAAAAAATTCTCAGTATGAGCAGGTCCAAGTTGTTAATTCTTTCAATTGTTTCCCATGGGATTTGATTCCTGTCCATGAACTCTTTGCCTACCCCTATGTCTTCCAGGGATCCTCCCACATTCTCTTATAGGAGATTTAGTGTCTCTGCTTTAATGTTTAGATCATTAATCCATTTTTACTTTAGTTTAGTGCATGGTGATATACCTGGCTCAAATTTGAGTTTTCAGCTTGTAGAGAGACAGTATTTCCAGCACCATTTGTTAAAGAGGCTATCTTTCTTGAAGTGAGTATGTTTGGCCCCTTTGTCAAAGATAGGGTGGCTGAGTGTGTTCATAGGGGCTTCAGCATCATCTAATCTATTCCATTGACGCTCATGTCTGTTTTGTTGCCAGTAACATACTGATTTTATCACAGTGGCTTGTAGTATAATTTCAAGTCAGGAATTGTAATGCCTCCTGCCTTGTCCTTATTGTCCAGGATTGCCTTTGCTACTCTAGATCTTCTTGGGTTCCAGATAAATTTTAGGACTGATTTCTCTAGGTCTGTGAGGTATGTCGGTCGTAGTCTGATAGGGATTGCATTAAATCTGTACCGTAATTTTGGGAGTATGGCCATCTTCATAATGTTGGTTCTTCCTTTGCAGGAGCATATAATATCTTTCCATTTTCTGAAATGTTCTATGAACTCTTTTTTCAGAGTACTGTAATTTTCCTTGAAAATATCTTAACTTCTTTAGATAGATTAATTCCAAGGTATTTCATTCTTTCTTGGTGCTATTGTAAAGGGTATAGTTTCCATAATTTCCCTCTCAGTGTGTTTGCTGTCTGTGTAGAGGAAGGCTATTTACCTTAGGGCATTGATTTTATAAACTGCTATGCTACTGAATTTCTGTATTAACTCTAGTAGCTTCTTGGTGGAGTATTTTGGGTCTTACAAGTAAAGTATCATGTCATCTGCAAATAAAGATAATTTAACTTCTTGTTTGCCTATTCTTACTTCTTAATTTTTTTCTTTTGTCTAATGGCTGTAGCTAATGGTTCCAGAACTATATTGAATAGGAGGGGTGATAGAGGACAGCTTTGTCTTGTACCAGAAACAAGTGTAAAAGATTTCAGTTTTTCCAAATTTAGGATTATGTTAACTGTTGGGTTTTCATAAATGGCTTTTCCCAGATTGACGTACAGGCTATCTATTACAATTTTCTGTAGGACTTTGAACATGAATAAAATTTGGACTTTGTCAAAATCCTTTTCTGCATTAATGGAGATGATCATGTGGTTTTCGTTCTATTGATATCGTGTATTACATTCATAGATTTTCGAACATTGAATCATACTTGCATCCCTGGGATGAATCCTATCTGGTCATTGTGTATGATATTCTTGATGATTTGCAGTATTCTATTTGCTAGGATTTTATTGAGGATTTTGGCATCTATGTTCATGAGGAAGTTCGGCCTATGATTCTTTTTCTTTGTTGTGTTTTTAACTGGTTTTGCTATCAGTATAATACTTGCCTCCAGGAATGATTTTGGGATGATTGCTTCCTTTTCAATTTCATGGAAGAGTTTGAGTAGTATAGGCACTACATCTTCTGTAAATGTCTTGTAGAATTCAGCTGTGAATCTATTTGGACATGGAATTTTGCCATTAGGTTTTTGGTTACATCTCATATTTCATTGGCTGTTATTGGGCTATTGAGAGTGGTTATATCTTGTGGATTCAGTTGTGGTAATTTGTACATTTCTAGGAATCTGTCCATTTCTTCTGTGTCTTCTATTCTGTGAGAGTAAAGATTCTCAAAGTAGCTATTGATAATCTTCTGAATTTCCACTGGGTCTGTGGTAATTACACTCTTTTCATATCTTATTGCTTGTATTTGAAATTTTTCTTCCCTCTTTTTGATGAGGTTAGCTAGGGGCTTATTGATTTCATTTCATCTTTCAAAGAACCAGTTTTTTGCTTTTTTAATTCTTTGAATTGTTTTCCTTGTCTCAATTGAATTAATTTTTGCTCTAGTCTTTATGATTTCCTCCCGTCTTTGGGCTCTTGGTTTGGTTTGCTCTTCCTTTTCTAGTTGTTGAAGGTGCAGCATTAAGGTATTTATTTGTTCTTGTTCTGTTATCCTAATGTGTGAGTTCACAGCTATGAATTTCCCTCTGAGAAATGCTTTCTTCGTATCCCATAAATTCCAAAAAGTTGTGCTTGAATTTTCATTGAATTGTAGGTATTGTTGAATTCATTGTTTAATTTCATCTGTGACCCATTGGTTGCTGAGTAGGGTGTCATTTAATTTGCATGTCTTTAAGGATTTTTTCTGGTTTGTTTTCTCATTTATTTCCGGGTTCATTGCACTGTGGTGAGATAATGTGCATGGGAGAATTTCTATTTTCTCACATATACTTCAGCATGACCTATGGACCAGTTTGTTTTCTATTTTAGAAAATGACACATGTGCATCTGAGAAAAATGTATATTCAGGTGTGTTTGGGTGGAACACTCTTTATATGTCCACCAAGTCCATTTGTTTCAAGCTCTGGATCATTTCTGTTATTTGTTTACTAAGTTTTTGTGAGTTTGACCTATCTTTTGGAGATAGAGGGGTGTTAAAGTCTCCTGTTAAAATTGTGATTTTGGATATTAGATTTTTCATGTCCATTAAGATTTGCCTTATATAGTTGGGTGCTCCCATGTTTGGTGCATACATATTTATGAATGTTACTTCTTCTTCTTGAATTTTTCCCCTAACCAGAATGTAAAGGCCTTCTTTATTTCGCCTGATCTTTGTTGGTTTGAAATTGAGACTGTCTCAGAATAGGATTGCTACCCCTGCTTTTTCTGAGGTGCTGGGGCATGTAGTATTGTGCTGATTCCTTAGACTTTCAGCCTGTGAATATCTTTATTAGTTAAATGTATTTCTTTTTTACAGCATATTGTTGGATTTTCTTTCCTAATATACTGTGCCAGTCTATTTCTCCTAATTGGTGAATTGAGTCAATTTACATTGATGGTTAGAATTGAAATGTAATGATTTATAGTTGACAAGTTATTTACCTGTTGTCCTTTACTCCTGTTCCTTCTGTGTTTCCTTCTGTGCTTACCCTATTTAGTTGGTTGATTCTGATATCATTCGTGGAGTTCTGATCATTTTGTTCCCTCTCTAGAACATCTTTCAGATCCTGTGTAGGGTTGGCTTTGTCATCAGGAAATTCTTTAGGTGTTCTTGTCATGAAAGTATTTCACTTCCACATCAAACTTGAAAGAGAATTTTTCAGTGTATAGTAGTCTGCGTTGGAAATTGTTTTCATAGAGCACTTAAAGTACTCTGCTCCATGCTCTTCTTGCCTTCATGTTTTTTGAAGAGAAGTCAGTCATAATTCTGATGGGTTTTCCTTTGAATGTGATCTGCTTCTTTTCTCTAGCAGCTTTCAGTGTATTATTCTTAGGCTGAATTTCTGGGATCTTGACTCTTCTATATCTCGGTGTGTTTTTCATTGGGGTGAGGTTAGTTGTCGTTTTGTATGCTTTGGTTACCTGAAAGTCACATTGTTTCCTAATATTTGGGAAGTTTTCTGCTATTACGTCTGCCCAAATTTTTTTAAATGTCATTTGCATTGACTCTTTCTTTCTCATTGATGCCTATTAGCCTCACATTGTTCATCTTTGCATCATCTTGCAGGTGATTGATTATTCTTTCCTGCATCCTCGTTGCTTTTAAGAGATCCTTTCTTACCTTTTCAGTTGCTGCACCAGTATCTTCAAGATCTGAAACTTTGCTTTACTTTCATTTAAATGGTTTTACAAGGTCGTTATTGAGATTTTAATTTTTTCTATATCTATTTCTTTCCTGTATTGCCCATTCAAGGAATTCGTCATTTTGCTAATCTCGTCTATTTTTTTTTTTATCAATGTCTTCTGTAGAAGCAGTTATAAATTCCTTTACTGCAGTGTTTTTTTCAGCTTGGGTTTCCTCCCTATGTTTCTGAAGTTGTTTCTTTACTTAAGATTCTATGAGTTCTGAGAATTCTTTTTTTATTTAAGAAAAAATATATTGCGCTCTGAGTTCCTCTATAACTTTCTGGTATTGCTTATTTACTATTGATCCTATTAATTCATGCATTTGAGCCGAGTTGGTGTCCTCTGCACTTGTTCTGCGTGGGCATTGGGTTTCCTCCATATGTTTCTGCATTTGATTATTTACTGCAGATGTTATTATTTCAGGGATTTCTTTTTTTTATGTCCAATCTGAGTTCCTCTATACTTTTCTGCAGCTGTTTCTTTATTTCAGAAGCCATTGATTCATTGTTTTCAGCTGTGTGATTCCCAATTTATTTTGTGTTAGTGTCCTCTGCACTTGTTACAGATGGGCTTGGGTTCTGAGGTTGCATGTTGTTCCTTTTCATCAATTTGTGTAGCACTGTCTTCTGAATTTTGTTGTAGATCTTTGTTGCAGTTATAACCTTAACACGTACTGAAGTTCAGGTGCAGATCTACAAAGTTTGGATTTATCCAGCTGTGCCTGGCTTGGGTTGGGCTGCTGTGCTTAGCTCCTTCCTGCTGCTGCCCTTGAGGGTGAACCTGTTGTGCCCCTCTCGTAAGATCTACTGCTCCTGGACTAGCTGTTGGGTTCTATCCTCTGCACTCTCTGCAGGGATTTCAGCTGCAGGGTTTCACTCCATGCCTGTATGCCAGGCCTGAACTCAGCCTGGAGGACACACGGTGGAGTAGGGGGAAAGGCAGCTCTCCCACACACTCACTGGGCCTGGGCTAGGACGGGGTCTGGGGATTCCAAGAACAAGGCAGAAATTCCTACATGCTGGGCTGTGTGGGGGAGGTTTTGCGGATCAGTGGGGGGCATCCCAAGGGTGTGGAAGAGGGTCTCACCCACGTTATGTCTGGCCTGAGACCAGTAATTGTTTCCGGAGGCGCAGGGTAGCCCGAAGCTCTCCCACACACTCACTGGACCTGGGCTAGAACTGTGTCTGGTGGATCCTGGAAATATGCAGAAATTTGTACTCTGCAGGCTGGGTGGGGGAGGTTCTGTGGTGTGGTGGGGGTCGTCCCAAATGGGTAGAAGATGGTCTCACCCACGCTGCACCTGGACTGGGTCCAGCAGTAGGTCCCGCAGGCACAGGGTAGTGGGAAGCTGTCCCTCACACTCACTGGGCCTGGGCTAGGACTCTACGCTTTTTTTTTTTATTCAATGGAGTATTACTTAGATATAAAGAATGATAAACTTGTAGCCTTTATATTTAAGTGGATGCCAGTTGAAGATATACTCACAAGTGCAATAAACCAGACCCATGTGTATAAATATCGTATAGTTTCCCTAATGTAAGAACTCAAAAGAAGATTTAAAAAGAGAAAGTTATAATTAAAAGAAAGCAAGAACTTAAGGATTAAACAATGAAGAGAAGGCAAGTAGAAAAGCTAGGAAACATTATAGGAAAAAAGCCATACATTTCTATGGACAAGTTGTTTACGGCAATGATCGTGAGAATCTTCAACATATTTTTGTAACTATCAGTTAATTTGTAGGATTCCCAACATGAGTAACTATGTATGCTGATACCCATGAACTAACCAACCGCATTGAAAATAGCGGTTGTGTAATGGTAGGGTTATGCTTTAAATGCCTGTCATTCTGTTCTTTTGAATATGTATTCCTTGTCACATCATAGCAATTACTGCTATACTGTCTCTCAGTAAATTTTTGTTTAAAAAAACAGTAATAAATGAAAACAAGAGACAAGAAAAAAAGGTCATGGGCCTGTCCAGCTACAATGTTGTACATGATTAGATTTCTATATTTCTGAGTAAAAAAAGGAAATTAATTACTCTTATTTATTTATCTATTTGGTGGAACCAGGGATTGAACTCAGGCCCTTGTGCTTGTAAGCCAAGAACTTATTCTACTTAGTCATCTCACGGGCCCCTTCCTATTTTTTTTTAATTTTTATTTTATTTTTTTCCTTCACATTCTGTAGGGATTTAAATTTTAATATATGAATATTAGATGGAAAATACCTTTTCCTGCTATGTCTAAGATGTTTTTATTCAGACAGATACTGAGTTTAAGCTCAACTACCTATGTTATAGGGTAATAATATCATTAAGCCTCTCTTCTGGAGGGTTAACAACTTAAATTTGCAGACCAAAAATTAGACAAAAACAAGCACTATAGATACAGTGAACATTTTGATCCTAGCCTTTCTAGATCAGCAAGGACGCAGAACATAAGAAAACCTGCACTGCAACATCCTGTAACTCAGTTGTATCTCAAATTTACTGATCAAAGAGATTATGGGGCCACAGAGGAAAGTGATTGATTTGGTAGAGTGTGCCTAAGGAGAGTCACATGGAGAGAAAACATTCTCTCAGGCTTTCACAGGGAGCTAATGACTCATCCACATGACTGACACTGACAGTGGATGAGCAAACTGCGGTACAAGATTTCAGGCTAAACACTGAGGGGATTCGACTGACCTTGGCAGATACAAAAGTTACATTTCTAGTTATCTAGCTCTTGCTTTATCTTGGTCTTAACCACCCAGCAGAAAAGTATAAAAAAGTAGAGCCATATTAATATGCTGAGCTGTGAAAGGCTCAAGTCAACAACTTCTGATATTGCAAGTCCTATGGACAACCCACTACTCCTATGGTCTACTGGAGGATATTTATAATATTTGCCAAATTCACACAACTACAATATTTAAATGGCAGTGGACTAACCATCTCTGACAAAACTGAACAAAATATGGGATAAAAATATAGCACCACTTTGTATGTGTATATACAAAATATTTAGGATGTATATACAGCTACTTTTTCTTAATTCAATGAGAAGAAAGATTTGTACTAATAGCGTTTGGATAGGCTATCACATCTTCA
>NW_004524889.1:297236-298544 GCF_000260255.1 Octodon degus | reverse complement strand
CAATTAAAAGGAAAGAGAGAACTTAAGGATCAAAGATTAAAATATTCAGTGAGTAACAATAAATCTCGTAGAGGAAAACGTAGTAAAAATGCTTAAAGGCAAAGGGGTAGATAGAGTTAACAAACAGAATTGAAACTGCATGATAAATACTTACGAAAATCAACAACTGGTATCTCATCTTTCTGGAAAGTTTCTGCACTTCCAAAAAGATCTCTAACAGAGTAAGAAAACACACAGCCTGGGAAAAATATATAACTTACTGTGCCTCTGACAAAGGCATTTTATCTAGAACATATAAAGAATTAAAAAAAATCAGGCCCTCCAAATTTAAATATGCAAACCAAAGATGGGTATCTGAGATGAATATACACTTTTAAGATGAATAAATACAAATAGACAGTAAATATATGAGAAAATGTTCAACAACATTGGTCCTTTGAGCAATGCAAATTAAAACAACACTGAGATTTCATCTCACTGCAGAACATTTCTCTATCATCAAGAAGTCAGCAATCAGAAATACTGGAAAAATGTGCAGAAAATAAAGAACCCTTTTCAACTGTTGGTTGGCGTGCACGCTGGTACAACCACAATGGAAATCAGTGCGAAGTTTCTTCAACAAACTAGGATTGGAGGTCCCTTTCATCCCAGTGCTTCTCTTTTGTGTATTTTTTCCAGAAGATCTGAAAACATCATACCACAGTAATATATGTGCACCCATATTTTTAGCAGCACATTTTTCATAGCTAAATCTTGGAAACAACCCAAATGCTCATCAGCTGAGGAATGGAAAACACTATGCTTTAGACAACAAATCAAAAACAGTAACAACAAAAGCTCCAAATAATGGGTAATTTATTTATTTATTTATTTTGTGGAGCCAGGGATTGAACTCAAGCCCTTGAGCTTGCCAGGCAAGCATTTATTCAACTGAGCTATCTCCCCAGCCCTAAATGGGTAATTTAGATGCCAAGCCCAAAACTACAAACATAGGTTTCATAAAATTCTGTCCATATTATGGTTTATTTCTAGATGTCCCACAAAGCCACATCCATTCACAGGTGGGGCTTTCGGTAGGTGATTGGATTATGGAGTTATATTAGTTATCAATGAGTTAGTCCTCTAATGAGTGTGTAGCTAAAGGAAATGTTGGGACATGATGCCTGTTTGGAGAAGTTTTATGCATAGGGCCACGGATAAGAAAGGTATATCTCCTTTCCACCTCTCTTGATCTCTTCTCTTCTCTCTTCTCTTCTCTTCTCTTCTCTTCTCTTCTCTTCTCTTCTCTTCTCTTCTCTTCTCTTCTCT
>NW_004524889.1:277846-285917 GCF_000260255.1 Octodon degus | reverse complement strand
ATCGTCCGGCATCACTTTCAGAGGTAATGTGGTTGCTGAGGGTGAGGTTGCCTAGGGCATCTGATCATATAGGAGTGTCTAAAAGGAAGTGAAAAATAAAGTTGTTATCTTCAATGTACCAAGTAAATCATAATGCAGTTTTTTCTAATTAATTTTTCAATAATTAAGCCTTTTTTCATAATTTTTCCATTTGCTATAATTACAATCTCAGGAAGGTAGTTAAAGGTTGTTCGCATTGTAGTGCTTTTATCTTATCAATAAGATCTCAAATAAATGCAAGCAAAATATCTCTGTTTAAAATCATCAATAGATATGAAATGACAGAATTACCAAAGGTTTCCATTATCTTTGAAAACAGTTCCTGTTCTCTCTTCTTTGAATGACTGAGGGGCAGTAAAAACCTATGAAGTACCAAACATTCCACATATCTTATTCACAGTAGACACACAGATAAATAAGATATTTTAAAGCATGATTCTTTGGCTGTCCTGGAATGTACTAATAGCTAATGCAATGATTTACATTTTATGAAATTTAAAGTAATTTTTGATTAGGCTTTCTTTCTGTTTTTTTTTTGTCAGGTTTTCTTAAAAAAAAACCAAAACACTAAAATATGAATAATATGTTCTCATGTGGAGATCTATTACTAAATTGTTTGAAATTAAAGAAATTCCAGTTCTCACAAGTAACAAAATCCCTATTCTTCACAATGAATATAGAATGGAGTGTAATGGGATCATTTTTTAAATCATCTTGTTTAAATAAATGTATGGTTTTGCCCCTGTCATGTTTCCTATCTTTTCTCTTTTCTCTATCATTATTATTTAAACTTTAAACTCTCACTTTCCATTTAACTGTGTTAAATCCTTCAAATTTTCTTTCTTCTTTTGAGTTATTCCACTATGGAGGTAATTCAGTATTTACACATGTGGGTCTGGTTTATATCACTTATGAGTATACTTTTATGTGGAATCCACTTATATATGAATTCTTCGAGTTTTTCTTTATAGCTCAGTAATACTCCATTGTGTAAAAATACCAGATTGTGTAAAAATGAAATGAACATTTTTTCATTTATTCCTCAAGTGACAAGCATTTTGGTTGCTTCCAAGATTTGTTTAGGATAAAACTGTGCTGCTCTAAATATAGGTGCCCATCTGTCATTGTGATAAGATGTTCTCAGTTCCTCTGGGAAAATTCCCAACAGGGCATAGCTGGATGGAATGGGATTTCCAAGGTTTTACTCCTAGTGTTTTGAGGAGTCTCCACATTGACTTCCATAGTGGTTGCACCAGTCTACATTCCCATCAGCAGTGGAGAAGTGTTCTTTTTTTCCTGAAGCCTCTCCAAAATTTGTTGTTGGATGATTTCTTTATGATACGCATTCTTTCTGGGGTGAGATGGTATCTCAGTGTTGTTTTAATTTGCATTTCACACATGGCTAGTGATGTGAAGCGTCTTTTCATTTATTTATTTGCTTCTTGTATTTCTTCCTCTGAAAAGTGTGTGTTCATTTCAGATGGGCATTATTGGATTGTGTCTTTAAATTTAGGGACCCTAATGTTTTAGTTCTTTATAAAGTCTAGATAGAAGGTCTTTGTCTGTGTGCTTGTCACTTAAGATTTTTTTCTAGATTTATGGGTTGTCTTTTCACTTTAGTGGTAATTTCTTTTGATGTGCAAAATCTTCTCAATAAGAGGAGGTTCCAGTTATTAATTCTTTCAAGTGTTTCCCATCCTGTTTGATTATTGTTCATGAACTCTTTGCCTATCTACTCTTATGTCTTCAAAAGTTCCTGCTTTCTCCTCCAGGAGATTTAGTGTTTGTTCTTTAATGTTTAGATCTTAAATCTATTTTGACTTTAGCTTAGTGCATGGTGATAGACCTGGTTAAGTTTTTTTTTTTTTCCTCATGTAGAAAGCCAGTTTTTCCAGACCATTTGTGAAAGAGGCCATCTTTCTTCCAGTAAGCTTGTTTGGCCCCTTTGTTAAAGATAAGGGGGCCACATTTGTTTATAGTGGCTTCTGCATATTCTTCTCTATTTCCTTGATCCTCAGATCTGTTTTATGGCAATACCATGCTAATTTTATCACAGTAGGTTTGTAGTATAATTTTAAATCAGGAATTGTAATGCCTCCAGGCTTGTCTTTGTTGCCCAGGTTTGCAGTATAATTTCAAATCAGGAATTGTAATGCCTCCAGGCTTGTCTTTGTTGCCCAGGTTTGCCTTTGACATTATAGGTTTTCTTTCTGTTTCTAAATAAACTTTAAGAATGATTTCTCTAGGTATGTGAGGTATGTTGGTGGTAGTTTGATTGGGATTTTATTAAATCTGTTCAACAGTTTTGGGAGTATGGCCATATTCACAATGTTGGTTTTTCCTATCCAGGAGCAGGCAATATCTTTTCATTTCCTGAAATCCTCTATTATCTCTTTTTTCAGAGTACTATAATTTTCATTGAATAGAGTTTTACTCATTTAGTTGAATTAATTCCTAGACATTTTATTTTCTTCGACCGTATTGTAGAAATAATTCTTCTAATTTCTCTCTTAGTTTGTTTGTTATCTGTGTATCTGTTTAGAGCAATATGACTGACTTTTTGGTATTCACTTTTTGGTATTTTCAGTATTTTATACACCTACTAGTTGGGTGTAATGTCATCTGCAAATAATAGTAGTTCAAGATCTTTGTTGCCTATTTTTTTCCTACTGTTACTCAGAGTTTTTTCTCTGTATTGTAGCTAATAAACATACTTGGAATAATTTCTTAAATTTATCAGGACTGCCTCTCTGGCCTAATGTACAATGTATGCAAGACAATCTTCCATGAGTGTTTGAGAAGAAACTCTTTGGCAGAATGTACTGTATGTTTCTTAGGTTCAGTTCTTCTATTATATTGCTCGAGTTCCTGTTTCTTAATTGATCACCTGTCTGGCTCTTATGTCTATTTCTAAGAATGTAGTTCTGAAATCTATTATTATTGCGTTACTATTTTTTGTTTATTTTTTCAATATTTATTTCATATTTTGCATTGACCTCATGATACATCTAATTTCTATTGAATTATATTATTCAGATTTATTTATTTTTAGAAGTTCATAATCTTTCCCTCTGTATTGTTTATCTGCAGTTCTTTTTTCCTATATTATCTATTTGCCTCAAGCCACTCTAATTTGTTTCCAGCAATCCCAAGACATAAACAGTATGCTGACTTCATGTTGTCACCCTAAGCAAGGTATAGCTCATATATCAGATGCATGCTTCACTCCTCTCTTTCTCCTGAGGGAAATCCATGAACTAAGTTCCATCTCCCCATTCTCCTGAGCCTGTCTGACATTTGATACAGCAAAGCACCCTCAACTGTCCCTTACTTTCTGAAATCCTAGGCATGCAAACTAAAATGGTGCTGGCAGTTCTCCAAGTGTCACCATACAGAAACAAGTCCCTTAGGAAGTTCTGTGAGAAACAGATATTTGTATTACGTTCCACTCATTTATCCTCTTTCTCAGGGAAAAATCACAGGCTGACTGTCATTTTAATTATTTTATGCAGTGGCTGCTTGGAACTGATTTGTTTATCAGCACAAAAAGTCAATCTTCTTTCCTATTTCAATATAACTCTTCAGTTTTATAGTTTCTTAGGGTACTGTTAACTGTTATCTTCTTTCTGCAGCCTCATAAAAGATTTTTTATCTGTTTAATACTGTAAAGTCAGCAGGTGGATAAGATCCAGAACCATTTATATACTGTTTTCTAATGTTATTTTTCTACCCAGCAACATTTTCATAATTTCCAAATGAGAGAAATCTAACAAGTCAGATTATCATCACTTCCTACTCCAAATTTCTTGATGTGTATTGTGATAGCACATATGTGTGGTCAATATACAATTTAGACATCCCTTCTTAAGTGAGGAGAGTTGAGTGGCCTCTCAGGAAATACAAAACTAAATCCATAAGTGCTATACAAATGAACGACCATTTGGTATCTGTATATTCAAAATAGTTAAGATAGATACACAGCTGAATTCTCTTGGATCACTGAATAGAGATATTTGTTATAATAATGTTTGTGGGCAAGATATCATGTCTGAATCTTGTACAATGAATAACTTCTAAGACAACAATATGCAATGTATCAATTAGTGAAACTGTGCTAGTAGTTGGTCTTGAAACTGTCTCATTGCTATTTTTTTCTCAATGAAATTATTTTTTAAAAAAGTACTCTGTATTGTCCTACATCTCTGAAACATTTGATAGCACAGACTTTTGAAGTATTAGTTGAAATTCTATTATATGTATGAGAAATTCCTTTTTTCATGAATATTACTCATATTTAACTTTTATTTCTTTAGTCAATACTCATGGTGATATGTCTTTTGTCTTTCCCAATAACTCTTACTTTAATATCTATTCATGAAAGTGATACACATTGAATTTAGTGCTATGGCTTCATCATGATAATGAATCAATGACAGTGGATGCTAATATTTTTTAAATGAGGTTACAGGTATACCTTAAAAAGATGCCCAACTTTAAGTAATGCTGAAGAATTGAAGGGACAAATTTTATGTATCCTGAGGAAATTTTGAAATAATGATTAATATTCATTTTTTATTTGTTTGGAATCAAAATACCCAGCCTATAATGTAGGTTATAAAGCTGAAATAAAATTAAGCAGTGAGTTTATATAAAATAAATTATATTAAAATATAACAATTTAAATTTAATAGGGTAATTAATAGTAAAGTAAAAATACATTTAGTTTTACATTGAATAGAAATTTATAAAGAGTACAATATTTCTATTTATTGTATTATTTTCTATTCTTATGTCTAATAGAAAAAGTAATTTTTCACTTGCAATGTGACTCATAAATATGGATGCTGTATTTCAAAATAACTACTGAAGTGTTCTAACTTATACAGAACAAAATCTGAGGGATCTGTGTATTAATGCACATTAAGAATGTAGATTAATATAGAAAGATCAAATATGGCTCTGATAAGAGCTAATATTTTATGCATTTAGTAAGGTATGATTCTATGTTAAATGATGTAATCAGGAAATTAAGGAGTGTTCTAAGTTTTTGCTGGTTGGTCAGCTCAAACAAGAACCAAAAGATGAGGAAATATCAAATCTGCATTGATGTTACATAGAAGAAGAGATTCAAAAGTGTGAGAGAATGGAATGCCAGGGTGCATTTACTATTTAAAACATATTTACCCGCACTAAGAGAATAATAAGCATAAAGAAAACAATTTTTTTCATTTTCCTCTATTTTCCCCACCATTTCACATAGTAAAAGCTCACTCATAACTTAAAGTACAACTCCATGCTATGTTCTTCATTAAAAAATCCCTCATACAGTTATTACTTCCACAGAACAAATTTTCATGCACTTTTATTTCACTATTATTTTTATTTACCACACCTGTGACATATTAATGCCATCAGTCTTCTTTATTTTATTATTTAATCAAATGTTCATTTCTGTAATGGAAGAAATAGCTGTATATTTTTCCAAAGTTAATTTCTAATCAAATGCAGGGTATGTTCAATACCTGTTGTTTAATAGAGATATTTATATATTCAGACACAATCAGAGTTCTGTAATTTGTCCATTAACATAACTCTGTCCTTGCTTCCTTTAAACACTAGTGAAAAGACAGGAAAAATGTTTCTTTTGCAAAGAACGGGATTATTTAGGAACTACTAAATAATTTGTATTACTCCTGCTGGTGGCAAGTGTGCACTGCTTTTGACTCTCTTGAAATAAGAGTTATGTCACAAGGGTGTATTTCAAAGAAATTCAGTAAATAGAGATATAAGAAAACTAGGTAATCCCTGAAGCCCTTGTGAAATGACGAGGTGGATCTCTAAGGAGGACAGATCCCACTGATCATCCCCAATAAGACTAAGACACATCAGCTGTCAGCTATATAATCAGTGCCATTAGTTTAAGCATATATATTTCAGTCCTTTGGAATAAATAGCAACAAATGAATTTAGGGGTCAAAAGTCAGTGTGTAATTATCTTTATTTTTTATTTTTCATTTTTTCCCATAATTTTATTGAGAAAGAAATTACAAGGAGACAGTTTCAAACCAAACTGGTAGGACAGATTTGTAATTATCTTTATAAGAAAAAGAAATTTTCACAAGTTAGTTTACCATTTCACGTTTCCACCACTAATGCATAAAACATTCAATTTATTTTATTTTATTTTTTTAACTTCATTATTTTTTACTTTTTGAAGAGAATACAAAATAGTATTAAAACAAAAATACAAGTGATACAGAATTTCACTTAACAAAATAATATGAATTTCACAGTAGTTTTTGTAATGCATAGTATTGACTTCCAACTAGATATTCATATTAGAGGATATGTGAATGCAAAATTGGAAGAAGAAAGAAATATATAAAAATTAAGAACAGAAAAAAAAATGGGACAACATGAATTAAGCATTATCCATTCTGTTCCATATACCAGCAGAAATTCACAATAGAGTTGTCCAAACCATACTGCCTACATACATAATTATATCTACTTCTTCCACTCCCTCACCTATCCTTCTCAAATCAATAACTTTTTCCTTTTGAATAAATTCATTACTTTTTCCCAGTATGTATTATACCATTCAGATTACATTTTTCTCTTTCAGGATCTCACATTAAGGAGACAATATGGTGTTTGCACATATAAGTCTGATTTATTTCACTTAAGAGTATGGTCTCTAGTTCCATGTATTTACCTACAAAAGTGTCAAATTTATCTTATTTTACAGCTGAATAATACTCCATTGTGAAAAAATACATCTTATTCACTCACTTTTCAGTTGATGAGTATCTAGTTTGTTTCCAGGATTTAGTCATGACAAATTGTACTGCTATAAACATGGGTGTACATAAATCACTGTGGTATGATGTTTTAGTTCTTCTGGAAAATACCAGGAGGGGACTAGCTGGCTTGAATGAGAGCTCAAATCCAAGCTTGTTGAGTAATCTCCACATAGATTTCCACAGTGGTTGTACCATTCTACACTCCCAATAACAGTGGAGAAATGTTCCTTTTCTCCCCAAATCACCTCCAGCATTTGTTATTGTCCGATTTCTTGTTGTTAACCATTTTTTCTGGGGTGACATAAAATCTCAGTGTTGTTTTAATTCTCATTTCTCAAATGATAAATGATTTTGAATACTGTGTTAAGATATTTTTCCCATTCCTTTTCTCCATAATTTTATTGAGAAGCAAATAGCAATGAGACAGTTTCAGATCAAATTGGTAGGACAGTTTCAATAATTTACAAATGGCATACTCTTTTCCTCATGGTTATTTGCTGTACAAGATGCAGACATGTTATCCTATTTACAGACAATATTAGAACAAATCTCTCTATTCCTAGAATTAAGAGAAGGTATCTATATATCAATCCTAACCATTTTAAATACACAGATGAAAAACTCTCATTGATCTGTAACCCCTTCTTTTGTTCAGTTCGTTCATTTAAATATTATAGGTGTGTGAAATCAGCAAAATATTCCAAAATAGTCCAGTAGTCCACAATAGAACTGGGTGTTCAATTGATTGGCAATGTCAGAAGTTGTTGACCTGAGTCCCCTACATCTCAACATAACAACATAGCTTCACTTATTATACTTTCTTTTTAAACTTTCCTGCTGAATGGTTAAAACCAAGATAAAGCAAGATCTATGTAAAAAGAATTGTAGTTTTTGGATCTGATAAGGTCAGTCAAATCCCCTCAGGATTTATTCTGAGACACTGTACCTCAGATTGTAGATCCTTTGTCAGTGTCAGTCATATGGATGAGTCACGGCCATTGCTTGGCGAATTTGCTCTCTGTGAAATCCTGAGAGAATATTTTCTCTCCATGTGACTCTCCTTAGACACACTCTGCATCATTGATTACTTTCCTCTTTGCCCCCAAAATCTCCATGATTAGAAAATTTGAGGCACAACTGAGTTACATGTCCTTACAGTACAAATTCTCATAAGTCCTGAATCTTAATTGACCTTGGAAGGCTAAGACCAAAATGTTGACTTTCCTTGC
>NW_004524889.1:274402-276165 GCF_000260255.1 Octodon degus | reverse complement strand
ATTTTTTCATATATTTATTCACTTCTTTAATTTTGCTCTCTGAGAAGTGTGTGTTCATCTCAGATGTATATTTCTGGACTGGGTCTTTAAATTTTAGGGCCCTAATGTTTTTTCATTCTTCATAAATTCTAATGTGTATACCTTTGTCTGAGTACTTACTTGTTAATTTTTTTCCAATTTGTGGGTTGTCTATTCACTCTCTTGTTAATTTCTTTAGGGCAAAAACTTCTCAATAAGAGGAGGTCCCAGTTGTTAATTCTTTCTAATGTTTCCCATGCGATTTGATTTTTGTTGGTAAACTCTTTGCATACCTCTATGTCTTTAAAAGTTCCCCCTAAATTCTACTCCATGAGATTTACTGTTTCTGTTTTAATGTTCAGATCTTTAATTCATTTGGTCTTTAGCTGAGTTCATGGTGATAGACCTGTGTCAAGTTTTATTTTTTGGCATGTAGAGAGCCAGTTTTTTCAGCACCATTTGTTAAAGAGGCTATCTCTCTTCCACTGAGTATGTTTGGCCCCTTTGTCAAAGATAAGGGGGCTGAGTGTGTTGTTAGAGGGTTCAGCATCCTTTAATCTATTCCATTGATCCTCAGGTCTATTTCGTTGCCAGTACCATGTTGATTTAATTGCACTAGCCTTGTAGTATAATTTCAAATCAGGAATTGTAATGCCTCTTGCCTTGTCTTTGTTGCCCAGAACTGCATTTGCTATTTTAGGTCTCTTCTGGTTCCAAATAAATTTTAGTAACAAGTTCCCTAGGTCTGTGAGATATGTTGGTAGTAGTTTGATAGGGATTTCATTAAATCTGTACTGCAATTTTGGGAGTATGGCTATCTTCACAATTTTGGTTGTTCCTATCCAGAAACAGGGAATATCTTTCCATTTTGTGAAATCCTCTATGGTCACTTTTGTTGGAGTACTGTAATTTTCCTTGAAAAGATCTTTGACTTCTTTAGTTAGATGAATTCCAAGGTATTTTGTTTTCCTCATTGCTATCATAAAAGGTATCGTTTCTATAATTTCCCTCTCAGTGTGTTTGTTATCTTTGTAGAGGAATGCTATTGACTTTTGGGTAGTGACTTTGCATCCTGTTGTGCTACTGAATTTCTGTATTAATTGTAGAAGCTTCTTGGTAGAGATTTTTGGTTCTTCCAAGTAAAGTATCATGTCATCTGCAAATAATGATAATTTAACTTCTTCTTTACCTATTTTTATTCATTTATTTATTTCTCTTGTTTAATGGCTCTAGCTAATGATTCCAGGAATATTTTGAATAGGAGTGGTGGTAGAGGACATCCTTGTCTTCTACAATTTTAAGAGTAAAATATTTCAGTTTTTCCCATTTAGAATTATGTTAGCCTTTAGTTTTTCATAAATGGCTTTTATCAGTTTGAAGTAGAGGACATCTATTCCAATTTTCAGTAGAACTTTGAACATGAATGATGGTTGGACTTTGTCAAAAACCTTTTCAGCATCAATTCAGATGAACATGCAGTTTTTCACTTTCCCTTTATTGATATAGTGTAATAAGTTTATCGATTTTTGAATATTGAACAATCCTTGCATCCATGGAATGAATCCTAGATGGTCATGATGTATGATCTTCTTGATGATTTGCTGTATTCTATTTGTGGGGCTTTTATTGAGGATTTTTTCATCTATATTCATGAGGGTGTTTGGTCTGTAGTTCTCTTTCAGTTGCATCTTTTCCTGCTTTCAGTGTTAGTATAAGACTTGCCTCCAGAGATGATTGTGGAAGAA
>NW_004524889.1:255321-273355 GCF_000260255.1 Octodon degus | reverse complement strand
TATTGTATATTACATTTTTCATGTCCACTAAGATTTGTTTTATACAGTTGGGTGCTCCCATTTTTGGTGCAGACATGTTTATGTTTCCTCTTCCTCTTTTATTTTTGCCCTAATCACTATATAGTGGTCTTCTTTATTTAACTTTATTATTCTTGGTTTCAATTTGACCCTGTCTGAGAACAGGATTGCTACCCATGTTTTTTTCTGATGTGCTGGGTCCTATAGTATTGTTTTCCTTTGATTTTCAGCTCATGAATTTCTTTATAAGTTAAGTTTCTTCTATACAGCATATTGTTGAATTCTGCTTCCTAATCCACTGTTCCAGCCTATTTATTTTAATTAGTGAATTGAGTCCATTTACATTGATGTTTATAATTGACTGTGTTGACTTATGATTGACATGTTATATACCTGCTGCTGTTTAAATGTTTTTCTCCTGTGTTTAATTGTTTGCCTTAATTAATTGGTTGCTTCTGATCTCATTCTTGGAGATCTGATCATTTAGGTCCCTCTCTAGAACATCTTTCAGGAACCTGTGTAGGGTTGGCTTTGTCATCTTGAAATTCTTTTGTTGTTCTTTGTTATGGAAGTATTTCACTTTTCTTTCTAACTTGAGTGAGAGTTTTGCAGGGTATCATAATCTGGGCTGGAATTTGTTTTCATAGAGTACTTGAAGTACTCTTTTCCATGCTCTTCTTGCCTTCATGGTTTGTGAAGACAAGTCGGTCATAATTCTGATGGGTTTTCCTTTGAATGTGATATGCTTCTTTTCTCTAGCAGGTTTCAGTATATTATTCCTGTGCTGCATTTCTGGGATATTGACTATTATATGTCTCAGTGTGTTTTTAATTGTGTTGAGGTTACTTTGCATTGTGTATGCTTCTGTTACCTGGATGTCAGAATGATTCCTCATATTTTGGAAGTTTTTTACTATTGCTTCTGCCCATATTTTTTTTTTATTGTCAATTGTATTGACTCCTTCTTTCTCATCGATACCTATGATTCTCGCATTGTTCATCTTTGCATCATCTCCCAGGTGATGAATTATTTTTTCCTGCATCCTAGTTGTTTTTAAGAGATCTTTTCTTGCCTTTTCACTAGCTACACCAGAATCTTCAATATCAGAAACTCTGTCTTCACTTCCACTCAAACGGTTTTGCAAGCTTGTAATAGAGATTTTATATTTCTCTATATCTCTGTGACTACTTCATGCGATCTATTTCCTTCCTGCATTGCTCATTCAAGGAATCCGCCATTTTTCTATTCTCTTTTTTTTTTATCAATTCTTCTTTAGAAGCAGTCATTAATTCTTTTACTATACTGTTCTTTTTTTTTCTGATTGAGTTTCCTCCCTATGTTTCTCTATTTGATTCTTTACTTCATACGTTATGAGTTCAGAGATTTCCTTTTTCATTTCAGAAATTAGTTCCCCTCTGAGTTCCTCTATACCTTTCTGCTGTTGATTATTTACATTCAATGCTCTTAATTCTTACCTTTCACATAAGCCTGTGTCCTCTGCACTTTTTCTTGTTGAGCATCGGGTTTCCTCCATGTTTCTGCTTTTGATTGTTTTCTTCAGATGCTTTTTATTCAGAGATTTCTTTTTTTATTTCCGATCTGAGTTTCTCTTTGCCTTTCTGCAGTTGTTTCTTTATTTCGAGCACTCCTGATTCTTTGATTTCAGCTGTGTGATTCCCAATTTGTTCTTTGTTAGTGTCCTCTGCAGTTCTCATGGGCGGGCTTATGGTCTGAGATTGTGTTTTCTACTTCTCTTTGTTATTTTGTATAGCACTGTCTTTTAACTTTTCTTGTAGAGTTTTGGTACAGTTATATTCTCAGCACCTACTGAAATTCAGGTATAGATCCACAAATGTTGAATTTATCCGGTTGTGCCTGTCTTGGGTCTTGCTGCTGTGCTCAGCTCCTCCCTGCTGCAGCCCTTTGGAGTGAACCTGTTATGCTCCTCTGGCAAGGTGTTCTTCTCCTGTAGTAGCTGGTTGGTTCTGTCCCCTATTCTGTCTGCAGGGACTAAAACTGCAGAGTTTCATCCCAGGCCTGTATGCCAGGCCTGAGATGAGTCTAAAGTGGAAAAGTCGAATATGTAGAAGGGAAGTTCTCCCACACACTAGCTTGGCCTGGCCTAGGGCTGGATCTGGGTGTCCTGTAAATGGAAGTTCTCACTCAGCGGTCGTGTTGGGTGGGTGCTGCAGAGTGGTGGTGGGTTTCCCAAGGATGCTGAAGAGTGTCTCAGTTATGCTGCTCCTGGTTTTGGACTGGTCAGGTGTCGGGGGCTCAGGGTAGCGAGAAGCCCTCCCATGCACTCCATTCTTGTTCATTTGCAAAGACCCAGATACTTCCAGAATGGCATTGGTGGTTTGGGCAAAGTTCCAAACAAGGGTTTTAAGAGAAGCAATTGAGTCTGAAGACAGGGTACTTGGCTTATGGGTGAAGAAAGAAATAAGGGTAGAGACATGGATATTGCACTCACCTGGCCCTTAATCTGAGCTGGTAAAAGCTCATTTCTCTTCTCTTTTTTGAGGGTGCTTATGCCTGCTTTTTCAGTAAATCCATTAGTGCTGATGGTTCAAATTTGGAAGAGAAAAAGCACTTTTTATCTCCCACTGTACAATGCTTGGGCCTGCTTAGTCAGAATTTACACTCTGCTGCTAGTTTTCTGCCCATCTTCAGTTTTTGCATTCCAGAGTTCTACTCCAGGTGAGCCTGAACTCCATTAATATACCTTTCCCTCAGATAGCAAAGCACTTGACCTTTTTTGGTTAGGAAGTCAATAGCCTCCAGTAGTGCTGGAGGAAAGGCTTAGACAACAGAAAAAAAATATGATCAGGGGCATTGGAATGGGGCCTGATGAATTCCATGTGAATAATAAAAGATAAAGTCTGTTCAACACACCCAGAATGCTCTGCTATACTCATGTTGTACTGTTCATATCTCCTAATTCTGAATACAGGCAGATCAAAAAGAAGTTGTTATTCTTCCACATACTGCCAAAAAACATCACTTTTAGGGGAATATTCTTTTCATTCCATCTCTCAACCATTACCTACTCGGTGTGTTTTGTCTAAAGTTTCTTGCAGCAAGTTCCTCATTAATAGCTTACACTCTTATGAATGCCCAATTATTAGAATATTTCCTGGAGACCAATAAGTGATGAAAGAGTGACAACAGGAGTCTCAAGAGTCTGAGTTCATGGGTTTGAATGAACATTAAAAATCAAATGGCAGGCCAGATAGCTCAGCAGATGAAAGTACCTGCTTAAGCAGAGCATAGCAGCCAGGGTTCTATCCTTAGCATGCTGTGCTGGCCCAGCTCCCAGGGTGCACTGAGATGGCAATTGAGGCTGGCATAGTGGCGCATGCCTGTAATCCAAGCATTTGGGAAGCTGAAAACAGAAGACTCAATATGAGTCTGATCTGTGTAGTGAGACTATAGACCTTGTACTAAATATACAAAATTAAAAATAAAATAAAATAAAATATTTGAGGGCCAGCGAGATAGCTCAGGGATCTAAAGCACCTGCTTAGGCAAGCATAGGCAGGTGCAAGGGACTCCAGTTGGATCCCAGGCACCAAATGTTGTGTTAGTCCCGCCCTCAGGGAAGGATGAACTGACCCCCTAATCAAATATTTAATTTCAAAATTCTATTATAAAGTATTATTTATATGAACTTTGAACTTGAAATTTCAGTGTAAGTAGTAACACACATCCTGCCATACACATTACCTCCTGCCTTTATTCCTCTTACCCAGCCTCGTTAAATCCCTTACTCCCTCACAGCCTTCATGGCATCATCCATTCATTGTATTACCAAGACAGGAGGATGGTAAAATCATTGACCAACTCACACCCCCTCCTTCATCTCCCTTGCTTCTTTCCTTCAACCCTCTGGCCTTACATCTTTCCTGCTAACATACCTTCCTCCATCCGAAGCTTTTCCTTTCTCTTATTTATTCCCATTTAGTATTCTTTCTTTTCTTTTTCATTCTTTCCTTCTTATTTTATTATTTGGCACCATCCATTCCCAAGTTTCATCATGAAATGGGGAAGATTTCATCTGCCCCCTACCTCCCTCAAACACTGCTTTTCTTTCACTTCATACCACATTACTTGCTACCCCCAAAGAATACAAGCCCACACTGCTACCAGTCTTATCCAACTCTCTCTGGTACAATGGATCACATCCTGGAGTTAGGGTAATTCCTCCAGGCTGGGCCCCAGGCCACCCTTTCCTATGGGATATTCTTATTTTTCCATCCCTCCAGCATTATCGAGCATGTGTTTTACCTGAAGCTCCTCCCTGGCAAGCTTACCACACTTAAGCCAAAGTGCAAGTTTTCTCATTCTCTTCTTTCCTTCCTATGAATGCTCAGGCAGAAGCATAAGTTATGCAGACTCGTAAGTAATCTAGGCATCTCACTGAGTATCTCAAGTGACTGAATTCATTTGACTGAGTGAATATTAAATATCTATTTGGATGCTATAGTTCTCTGAGGATGTACTATCTGCCTGGACCTCAACCCTCAAATTTAATGTAGTTTGAGAAGGACCTTGTCTCTTTTCTGTGCACCAAATGTGTCTTTGTATCCCTTTCCTTCCTCATTTCTTCCCTCTTGCTAAAATGACATGACCAGGATCCCATTATCTTTCCTTTGCCCCCTTGCTGCTGCTGTGCCTAACATCTCTCCCTGCCTCACTTCCTCTCTGCCTCCCACCATCATGTGGAGGATCCCACATTCCTCCCTTCTCCTCCTGCCTCTTCCTGTTCTTGCCTTCTTTCCTATCTTCCTCCATGGCCCAGAGAGTACACAGAAATACTTTCAGAGTTTCAGAAGAGGTAGATTTTATTGCCTGCATCACTGTAAAATGTTGGAGTAAAATTCCAAAGGCTACCTCAGCAGTGGTATTTAGGCTGCAGCCCACATCTCAAGTAGTCTCAATGTTTCCTGTCTCTTCTGGCATGTGTCTCTCGGATCATCCAGCATATGATCACTTTTTGATTGCCCTGGTGTGACCTGCTCTGACGATGCATGTTGGTGGACTTTTTATTTAGCCTCTCTTAGCTCAGGCTGTTCTCATCTTCTTGCATGTAGTTGGACCTCCAGCTTCCCCGGTGGACTTTTGGTACGTACTGGTGGAGGCTCTATGGTGGGTGCTGCTGACTGAGCACTGCTAACTTTCTTTGTTTAGAGTACCAGGTCCAGGCAGAGCTCTTGGGGACTCATTTGCTTCCCAGCACATTGATGGAACCTCTTAGCTCTGCTTGATTTCTTGCACACATAGAAGTATACAAGGAGTAGCTGGTTAAGGGGAAGCAGGGTGAAGACCCACAGAAAGGAATTCATGGAAGCCACGTTTTGGGTGGATTGGGCATGCATATGAGGAGGGTTGCTTAGGACCCAGGGGGCAGAGCTTGCATGGTCCACTACCTTGCTCTTGAACTTCCCAGTTGAAAAGTCCCTTCTCCTTCTTAGTACACTTCTTGTGCGCTGCCTTGTGGAATATCTGGCCATCTTGTTAGGTGAGTTCCTTCCAGATGGTTATCCCAGGTATGCCTAGCCTCCTTTTATGTACCTGTCCCTCGGATGGTCACACTCTTGGACTTTGTTTGCTCATCCAGGTGACAACCCTAGGTGTCTCTTGGGGGATAGAAGGTTCTTGAACAGCATAATAAGTCATGTGGACAGGGCAATATGGAAGGACAATGTGAGTCCAATGTGTATGTTAGAGAAGCAAAGTGACTATTTGAATCCTTGTGAAGCTCTCCTATACTCACACTCTACTACCAGTGTTATTTAACTCTCCTTGGTGCCAGTGGATCATGTCCTGGGTTTAGGGTGATTGTCCCATGCTGGGCCCCAGGCCACCCCTTCCTTTGGTATATTCTAGTTGCTCCATTGCTCCAACATTACCTAGTGTGTGTTTTTCCACAAGCTCCTCCCATCCAAGCTCAGAATACCTAAGCCTATATGGAGGTTTCCTCATTCCTTTCTTTCTTTTTTATGAAAGCCTATGCCGGACCATGTGTTAAGGAAGCTCCTAAGTAATCCAGGCATGACTTCAGGTATCTCAAGTGACTGAATGAATAGTAAACATCACTTTGGATTTTATAGTTTTCTTAGGATCTACTAGCAGCCTGGACCTCAACCCTCGAATTGCAAGCAGTTTGGGAAGGACTCAACATTCCTCACCTGACCAAATTCCCCTTTTTTCACTTTCCTTCCTCATTTTTTCCTTTTGCATAGATTTCCCAAATTTTTTCTTAGCGTAATTTTCTATTATGCTTGACCTTTCTTAACCTATATGACATTTTCTTCATTTCATCTTTTTCTACTCTAAATGCTCAATTTTGGAGCATTTTTAAAATCTCATAAATATTCTATTTTCATGTGATTAAATGTGCACACATTCAAGACTTAACACATTACTTTGTATCAAAGTTGCTTTTAACATGTTCTCAGATATTTCAGTAGAATATAATATCTATCTGAAGTTAGTTGCTCTTGGTACAATATATTAGAGGACAATCCCTCTATTCTCACACCCAGACCTGATATCCACTGCCATTGTTGTCTTTTTTAAGCCTGAAATTTCAAACAGTGACAATGTTATTCCACATTTCTCATTTCTCACACCCTGTTTTACTGTTCCCTTTTGTTCCCTCATTCAACTCTCTATTTAAATTTTTTATCAATTTTAATGAGAAAATAAAATACTGATTAAACAGTTTCACAACAGGTTAGCAGTACAGTTACAATAATTAATACACTGCATATTGTCTTCATAGTGGTTATTCAGAGGATAACATGCAGACATGATATCTTGTCTAAACAATATTAGTACAAAGCTTAGTTTCATTGAACTAAGAGAAGGTAGTTATATACCTATCCTAATTATTTTGTATATGCACATAATTTTTTTCACTATGAAATGATCCTGTATTTATGACCCTCTTTTTTATTATGTTTTGTCAGAGATGGGTGTTTCATTGCTGTTAGAGAAACTATATTTGGAGAAATTTTAAAGGAACTTTTCATACTTGATGTCAGTTCAAATATTGCAAGTAGTTCAATTCAGTAAAATAACACAATATAGTCTATTAGTCCATAATAATAGTGGGTTATAAACACAGCTGGCAATTGTCAGAAATTTTTCACTTGAGCCTTTTACAGCTAAGCATATTGATACAACTTTACTTATATAATTGTAACCTCATGATTACAATTTTCTACTGGATGGTTAAGACTACATTAAAGCAAGACCTATAACTCTAATAACTTTTGTATGTGACAAGGCCAATCAAATTCCCTCAGGAATTACCCTGAAACCATGTACAGTACCTTGTGGATCTTTTGTCAGTGTCAGCCATCTGGCTGAGTTATGGCCATTGCTTGACCAATTTGCTCTCTGTGAAAGATTGAGATAATTTTTTCTCTCTAGGTGACTCTCTTTAGGCACATGATACACCATCAATCAGTTTCTGCTGTGGCCCTGTAATCCACTTGATCAGAAAATTTGGGACACCAATGTTACAGGATGTCACAGCAGAGGTTATCTTATGTCCTGAGTCCTCACTGACCTTGAAGGGCTAGAGCCAAAATATTTGCTATCTTTTAGCCCCTTTATTTCTCTAATTTTTGGTCTGAAAACTTCAGTTTTTAAACACCCAGAAGAGAAACTTAATGATATTATTACCATATAACAGTGGCAGTTCGACTTAACATCACTATCTGTCTGAATAGCAAACATCAGAGACATAACATGGAACTGCTATTTTCTAACAACCGTAGATATTCTAAACTTTAAATCCCTACAGAATGTGAAAAAATTACAATTTTTTACACAGAAATTTATAAATCAAACCATATACAACTTTGTAGCAGGACAATCCTATGACATTTTTTTCTTGTCTCTTATTTTATTACCTTTTCTTTTTACAAACATTTACTTTAAACAGAATATAGCAATAATCTATATGACATTAGAAGCAGTATGCATTTAGAAGATCAAAATCATATGTATCTTAAGCATTGTTTTAGTATTACACATTGCTATCCTCAGTGTAGTTGCTTAGTTCACAGATATCAGCATTTAGAGTTAGTCAGGATAGGAATTCTACCCATTAATTGGTATTTTCAAGAACCTGATGGAGATTCTTAGGACCCTTGCCTTAACCATGTTGTTTATATAAAGGTATGGTTTTGCCCTTTCCATATTTCCTAAGTTTTCTTCTTACTCTCTCTTCATTGTTTAATTCTTCAGTTCTCTCTTTCCTTTTAACTCTGCTTTACATTTAAATTTTTATTTCTTCTTTTGAGTCCTTCCACTAGGGAGACAATACTATATTTATACATGTGGGTCCGGTTTATTTCACTTATGACTATGTCTTCAAGTTGCATCCACATATATATGAAGGTTTCAAGTTTATTTTTCTTTATAGTTGAATAATTTTCCATTGTATAAAAATACCACATCGTTTTCATCCATTCCTCAGGTGATGGGCATTGTTGTTGCTTCCAAGATTTGGCTATCACAAATTGTGGAGCTATAAATATAGGTGCACATACCATCATGATATATTTTCAGTTCTTTAGGGAAAATTTCCAGAAGGGGTATGGCTGGATTGAATGGAATTTCCAGTCCTAGATTTTTGAGGATTCTCCACAATGAATTCTATAATGAGTTTCATCAGTCTACATTCCCATCAGCAGTGGAGAAGGGTGCCTTTATCCTCAGAGCCTCTCTAACATTTTTGTTGGTTTAACTTTTTTTATGATAGCCATTCTTTCTGGGGTGAGATGGTATCTCAGTGCTGTTTTAATTACCATTTCATGGATGGCTAGTGATATGGAGCATTTTTTCATATATTTATTTGTTTCTTGTATTTCCTCCTCTGAGTAGTGTGTGTCCTTTATTTATCTCTGCTTGAATTATACAAACACACATTTGATATTCACAGAAATATATTTTTCTTTCCATCACTGGAATATATTGTACAATTTCATGTCTATTGAAATAACTTTTTTTTTTCAGAACCGGGGATTCAAGTCAGGCCCTTGTGCTTGCCAGGGAAGCACTTATTCCACAGAGTCATCTCCCTGGCCCCCTGAAATAACTATTCACAGTCTGTTCATGATATCTCTGATAATCTCCATGTTTTTCACTTCCCCTAGCAAGGACTCCCAAATAAATGATCACTCATGTTGAGCCTTTTTAGTTTTTTTTTTTTTCTTTTTTTTTGTGTGTGTTTCTCTTCCAAGCTTTCTTGGATCATAATTGATTATGAAGTGCGACATTGTTCTACATGTTCTAGTCGACCTGCTGTATTAATTCTTGGCAGTTTCTTATTCCATTGTTGCAAATGACTGAAACTTCCTGGCTCTTTTGCTTTTCCCAAAACTTCAAACAAAAGTGGCAAATATAGTTACTGAAATAACCCTACTTCTCAAGTACCGATTTTATATTTTAGTCACTATCATACCAGTGCAAGCAAACATGAAACACCTACATCTTAAAGAAAAAACAATTTTTCTGACTCACAGTTTAACAGTGTGCAAGGAAGTATTGGCTAGCTCCAATACAGATACAGCATGGTGGAAAGGTACGGTGGATGATGGGTGCTGTATTCATTGTTTCTAGTAAGGACAGAGGTAGAGATGTATGTGATAGAGATGTAGCACTAGAGACATTGGTATATATATTCTTCCATCCACAACAGTTTTTTGATGACATGGTCCTATGAAGCTCAACAATATGCAATACTTATTTTTCTTTAGGCATTTGGAATTGTATGTGGACTCAGAATGCCAAATATCAAGTATGTACATGTTAATTCTGCCTGCACCTCCTTTTACCTATAGTTATAGGTATCTCCATATGGCAGTGTATAGTAATTATAGGAATAATACAATATAAGGAAAATAGTGAGTCTGTGGAATAGATTAGTCCCCTATTCTGAGCAGAGTAAGAAGCTTGATCTTTAAAAGGAATTTCAATCTCCTAAACTGTGAGCCAGAATATCTACTCTAAAGAAAGTTCTAGAGATTTCAAGGTGTATCTGGAGTTTTTCTAAGTGAGTTAGATATTTGAACATATAAATAATCTTCAATAGTTTAGAATAGAATAGATAACAAACAGATAAGTTCTATTTACAGTCTTACAAAATAGACCCAAAATTGTATCAACCATTCAATTTTCACCATATAGCTCACATGGGACATGGGAGATATAATGTTACTCAGCAGAGGAAAGTCAAGATCATGTTACAGTCAATCTGTCCTAGGGTTAGTCCAAAAATTAGATATATTTATCAAGTTTCTCATCAAGTGGATGGACGGTAAGAATTGCCATGCATATGAGCCTCTGGGAAGGGTCTGATTCTTAATAGAACTTTTTTTTAAAGCTCATTCTGTTACTACCAAACACTGATCTCCATCAAAGAGCTCCAGCTGACTCCTAGGTTCTCCTTCCTCAAGAATTAGGTCATAACATAAAATTTTGGATTGTAGATATGGAGTACCTGAAGATCTTTGTTGTATGTCCTTTATAATTGCTGCATATATCAGTGCCAAAGCTAATGGTAAAGTTCCACCATTGTTCAAGAAAATGTGCAGTTGATTTTTAGAATAATACAATTAGACATTCTCAACTAATTTGTGTTATTGCTTGTTCAAACTTTTAAAATATATTCATCTGCTTAAAAAGTTCTTGCATTCAAAATCATAATATCTCATTTTACAACTTAATTTCTGGATGGTTTATACATTGGCACTCTGGGCGACACAGAAATAATGGAAAACTCAATCCTTTCAGTGAAAACTCAATTTAGAATCTTTTTACTTTAAGGTATTAAACAACATTTACAGCTGCAGATATGCAGGGATTAAAAATCTGAATGTAATTCTGTTAATTTTTTTTCAAAAACACAAAAGAGAGCATTATTCATTTAGAGTTCATATTTCAAGTAAAATCCACTAACAGAAAGGTTTTGTTCATTCTGTTAGCTATGGTTTCTTGTTAGTAAGTGGAACACTAATATTTTAACAAAAGTGAAATGACCATTTATTTATATGGCAAGTGCCTCTTATTCTACTGCTTGAATGCTGAGGAATTAATTACATAGGAAGTAAATGATCTTACTGGTAAACATTATTGATTTTGCTTTTAAAATCTTGTTTGAATCCTGTGCTCCTTTCCATCTATCCACTAAATATTATATAATTTTTAAATGGTGCAGAGTAAGCTCCCCTCTTTTAATGACTTCCAAAAATGGAACACTACAGATAAATAAGCTAAGCACATTAGAATGTCAATTTTTATTCAGGCAACATGTTCAATTTAACAGCAACAAAGTTGATATAATTCAATAAACATCAATAGAGAGACAAAAGAAAAATACATAAAATGTTTTAGATACCTAGAATTTCACAATCTGGTAGGAAATAAGAGTAAACATAAATGTAAAACAATTATAAAACTTCTTATTAAGTGCAATAATTAACATACTAAGTGTGCAATTACAGAGGCAGAAACAAAGGAAATGTGTAGAAATTTGCACTACTTAAATACATTTATCTTGGAAAATGCATCCATTTGCAGAAGTCTATCTTCAGTCATTTTGTCTTTCAACATCTCCTAGAAATCAGTAGTTAAATACTAAAAGTTGAGATGAGAGAGAGAGAGAGAGACATGCTTATAAAATATATCACATAATCAAAATGGATGAGCCTCATTTGGATACTAATTCAAGATAGTTTAAAAAAGGCAGCAAAGTCTCACATAAAATCAAGGAAATATGAATATAGTCTGGATGACTTGTGACATAAAAGAATAATATAAAATACTTTTACTATTAGTGACATGATAGCTATATAAAAAAGTCTTTGTTAGGGGCTGCGGAGTTAGCTCAATAGAATAAGTGCTTGCCTGGCAAGTGCAAGGGCCTGAGTTCAATCTCCGTTTCTGAAAAAAAAAAATGTCTTTGTTTTAGAAACACAATTATTTCAACATAAAATCATCTGCTCATTGGAACTTCCTTCAAAGTGAGCATGAAGAAGGTGTGGTCATGTGCTGGTGAACCTGAATGAAGGTTAATTGCATTTTTATATCTATAATTGAAAATATTTTTATAATTTCTGCTGTAAAATCTTTTAAATAGACCTATACTTATAGAAGTAAAATGACAGTAAGAATGTACTAAAGGCAGCATGAGATAAAGTATAATAGAAACTCTAAGCCTTGTATTATGGTTTATGTCTAGTTGTACCCCCAAAACCTTATGCAGTCATTGGATCAGGCTTCTAGATTTCATGATTAATTCATGATTCAACACTTGGATTATGGGGGTGTGTGCTACTCACACACTGGGGTGAATAGCCGGAATACAATATAAGGTACAGAGAGAGCTATCCAAGCCACTGTTCCTCCCTTTTTGCACTTTGCTGTTTTATGCTTCCATGAACTGCTGCTCTGTGCCCTGTGCCACTCTGCCTTGGAGCCATTAGAGCATGTACTAAAACCTCCACTTACTCTGAAATAAATAAACCTTTCCTTCCTCCATTTTAGGTGTCAGGTATATTGTCCCAGCAATTACAGAAAAGTTACCAAGACACTTTGCATGTTAGTAACCTAAAAATTTTCCTGGAACTGATCATGATAATAGAACAAAATAGATTGTATGAGTCTATTAGTCAACATTATATCTAAAGGCTCTGAAGTAACGTTGAAATCAGGTAATGTTTATTGTCAATAACTTCCATTGAACAATTAGCATAAGTGTTATGGGTTTGTGTCTAGTTGTCCCCCCAAAGTCTCATATAAGTTATGGAGCAGATGCTACTTGAGGAGCAATGAGTTGCTTGAGCAGTGGGGACAGAGGACCAGGGCAAGGCCCAAGGGACGGGGCCAAAGATGCACGAACCATTAAACTGGCTAGACTGTGCTTTCTCAGAGAGATGGAGAGGGTCATCCTGCACATGGTAGCGCCCCAGCCTTTCCTCCAGTATCTTGAAACCTCCAGTAACTGTGAGTTAAATAAACCCTTCCTTCTCTCATTTTGAGTGTCAGGTATTTGTCCCAACAATGAGAGAAAAGTAATTAAGACAGAATTTGTACCAGAGAAGTGAGATCATTGCTGTGTCTAAACCTGACCATGTGGATTACAAGCTTTTGGAAATGGCTTATGGGAAGAGATAGGAATGGTTTGGAGATGTCACTTACAAGAAAAGCACTGGAACATCTTCAGCTATTCTGTAGTGGACATTCTGTTCACCGCTCAGACCAGAAGACCGGTAGAAATTCTGTCTGTAAAAATCAGGCTGGTGAGGTTTCTGCTGGAAAGAAAGACTGCATGGGTTGTTGGACTCCAGATCATTTGTCTTTTGGTTTGGCAGAAATTTTTCTGAATTTTGCCCATGTCCAGAGACTTTGCCTGATACTGAGATTAAACATAGAGGACTGATTAACCTTTCAAAGGAAATATCAAAACCGTCAAATATTGAGGCAGTGGCATGGTTATTGTTGGAGGTACTTAGTCAGGTTTATGTTGAGAATGAAGAGCAAAGAGTACAGAAGAATAATCTAAAATGTGAATTTGGCCAGAAAGCAAGTGCCAAGAAGGCTGTGTACTGCAAAGATAGAGCTGAGATATCCATTGTCCAAGAGGACCAAGAGACTAAAAAGGTTGTCCAGAGGGCATCACAGGATGTGAAGTATTCTTACCCTTTGCATCCTCAGAGTCTAAAGGGTGAAAGACTGCTTTGTGGAGGAAACTACAGAGCCCCGTGCTCCAGAATGGAGGCAGAACTACACCAGGTTCCAGAATTGAGGCAGCGGCCAAACCAGATTAAAGAATGGCTCTGGTATAGCGAATTTGTTTCTCAGAATCAAGATCAGAGTGCTCAGCCATCCACGTACTCAATCCTTATAGCCAAGAGAGAGAAAAGACTGGCTATTGCTCCAGCTTGCAGGAGACCTTGGCATCATACATGTGGTGCTGGTCTCATGTGCACGCAGAATGCAGGTGTTCTGAGGTTAAGAAGACTTCCACCTCAATTTTAGAAGAAGGCCTGGGAGGCCAGGCAGTGTGCACCTGAGAGCGCAGTGTGTGAAGTTCTGAGTGAGAAGCCTATTCCGTGAAAATACCATAAGTTTGTAAAAGTCAGGAATGTGGATCATCTAAGGGAAACTGCAAACAGGGAGCAAAGCCGGCCTAAGAGAGAAGCCATGGGAGCTACAACCACCAGAAGTTCCATAGGCATGGAGCAGCACGGAGCTCACAGTTGGCCACAAATTGCTTTAGATGTTCCACAAGGACATGCAGGACTTAATGTTTGCCCAACTGCATTTTGGAATTGTTATGGCCTCAATGGTTTGTATCCTTCTGTGTATACTTTTTGGAATGGCAATGTTTATCTTGTGCCTTTCAATGTTGGGTGTACTTAACTTTTTATTTGTACAGGGGCTCACAGTTGACAGTTTGCTTTGGATCTTGGAGGAGATTTGGGACTTGGACATTTCAGTAATGCTGAAACTGTTAGGACTTTGGCAACTCTTTTTTTTCAATAATCTTATTGAGAAACAAATAGCATTGAGATAATTTCAAAACCGATTCATAGGACAGTTTCAATAATTAATACATTGCATATTTTTGTCTTACTGGTTATTCATTGTATGAGATGCAGACATGGTATCCTGTCCAAAAACACGATTAGAACAGATCATTTTATTCATTGAATTAGGAAAATATAGCTGTATATCTATCGTAACTATTTTGAATATACAGATACAAAATAGGTGTTCATGCGTATACCCTTTTTTGTTTAGTTTTGTCAGAGAAGGGTATCCACTGTCATTTAAATATGATACGTGCATGAATTCAGCAAAATATCCCAATATAGTCCAGTAGTCCATAATAGTAGTTGGTTTTCTGTAAGACTGGTGTCAGAAGTTGTTAACTTGAGCCTTTTACAGCCCAGAATATTAATATGGTTTACATTTTATACATTGTTTTTATACTTTTCTACTGGATGGTTAAGAAGAAGATAAAGTAAGACCTATATAACAAGGAATGTATTTTTTAAAATCTGATAATGTCAGTCTAATTCCCTTAGGATTTATCCTGAAACCCTGTCCCACAGTTTGTATATCTTTTGTCATTTTCAGCCTTGTGGATGAGTCACTGCCTCTGCTTGACCAATTTGCTCTCTGTGAAAGCCTGAGAGAATGTTTCCCCTCCATGTGACTCTCCTTAAGCACACTCTACATCATGAATCACTTTCCTCTGTGGCCCTGTAATCTCCTTGATCAGAAAATTTGGGACACAACTGAGTTACATGCTGTTACAGTAGTTTCTCCTATGTCCTGAGTCTTCACTGACCATGAAAGGCTCTGGCCAAAATCTTGGCTGTCGTAGTCCTTCTATTTCTCTAATTTGTGGTCTGCACACTTAGGTTGTTAACCCTCCAGAAGAGAAGCTTATTATTACCCTACATCTTATGCTGTTGGGTTTAACTTCACTATCTGTGTGAATATCAACCATCGTAGGCATAATATGGAGCGGGTATTTTCCATTAAGTATTGATATGTTAAACTTTAAGTCCCTACAGAATATGAAGTAAAAAATTAAAAATATAAAACAATATTTAAAAGAATAAGAGTTAACAATGATGTATTTTTACACAGAAGTTTAGAAATCTAACCCTATACAGCATTGCAGCAGGAAAGTCCTTTAACATTTTATTTTTCTTCGTCTCTTGTTTTCTTTTATTACCTTATTTTTAAACAAACATTTATTTAACAGACAGTATAGCACCAAATGGTATGTTATGACACTTTGACAACTCTTTATATATGAGATAAATGCCTTTTGGAAAAAGGAATGTGCCTGAGACTTTGGGGGCTAAGGGGTGGAATGTTATGTTTTGTGTCTGGTTGTCCCCCCAAAGCCTTACATAAGTTATGGATCAGATCAGTTTGGAGGAGCAACAAGTGGCTTCAGGGGTGAGGCCATAGGAACAGGGCATGGCCAGAGGGGTGGGTCTATATAGGTGCAAACCATTAACCTGGTTGAACTGTGCTTTCTCAGACAGGTGGATAGGGTCATCCTCGACACGGCAGCACCCCAGCCTCTCCTCCAGCATCTTGAAACCTCCAGTAACTGTGAGCTGAATAAACCCTTCCTTCCCTCATTTTGAGTGTTGGGTATTTGTCCAATCAATTGGAGAACAGTTACTAATACAATCAGTAAAATCTTAAGTTATTGAAGTTAAAATTTACTACCTTCTTTAATATCATTTTATCTTTTTTGCTTAACAGTTTTCATTTCACTACTTAGAAAATATTCTCAAAATTGATTACTAAAGTGTCCAGGAAATTTCATGCTCACATACTGTCTTGTGCTTTATGTTCTCCCCAGTACACCTCTATTACATATATCTTTTCACTGGAAAATTTTGACTTGTTCTCCTTGAGCAAAAACAACTAGTTATTGACTATCCATGTCTCTACCATCGTGGATATTTCTTCATCTTATATAAACTGTTTTACCTATGTTACAGAAATTATTGCACATATGTTAGGAAGCCATGTACCCAGCCAGAAGAGATTATGACTTACAGGAGCATCTTGTTGATAGAAAGGCAAGATCACTATAGCTCTATGTATTATTCACTGAAGCAAGGGGTACATTTTTCTTATTCTTTTAAATGTAATATGTGCTCAGCAGACTTGCTTTCCCATTCTCCTGGAAGTGCATACCTACTCCACATTCACAGTTTCTTTGTTAAGTGAGTTAGCCCTATGCAGTTACCTTCTTCTCAATAATCTGACTAACTTGAGTGCAGTTGCCATGCCTTTTCTGATGCTTTTATTATCTACAACCACAAAAATTCATTTTGTACTAATATTTGTTATCAAACTGTGGGGGCAATCGAGCAAACTAATAAATTTGACTTAAGGAGATTCCAGTTTGAAACTGACAAATGTTTCAACGTTATATATTCTTTGCAATTTTTTCAATATTAAAGTTAGTATAAATGTGACAAAATAAGAATTAGTCTTTCTTCCTTTGGCATAAGACATTTGAGTTTATGTTTATCACTAAGAATAGAATATTATCCAAAATAATCATCCAGTATGTATAGTCTAAACAGTAATGCCTTTGATAAAGCACTCAGGGTACATACAATGAGAAATAATTAGAAATCAGTATATAATTCTTATTTATTCCTCATGCTTTTAAGGAGCATGCAGTTCCAACTTGTAGAATGAAAATATTACAGTAATAGGGAAATTGGAGTAACCAAAATGGAATAAAACTAACAATGTGGAAGAGACTCATATTTTGTATGATATTGTGAATATTTACTTCCCGTGAAATTTCAGAATTTTTATATACTTCCAAGAAATCAAGAAATCACAGTGAGGTCAATAACTGTTTCAAAATGCTCACTATCAAGTTATATATTTTTTCTTTTGTATATTATCCAGATAACAGTGTAGATATTCGGGGAGGCATGTAGCTATAAGAAGGAGAACTAACATTAATGAATTTTATCAATGAAAAATAAAAATAGATTTCAGATCATCATCAAAATTATGAAAAGTGTATCACCTTACAATATTTTCAGTCCTATCACATATAAAATTAACTTTATGTGTTATCAGAAATGTCAGAGTAAAATTGCGTATAGCAGTGAATGCTTGGAAGTCTAATACTTTGGGATGTTAATGTAGGAAGCTCACAATATTGAGCCCAACTTTGGAAACTTACCATAGTGTCTCTGTTAGCTGTTACTTCAAAATTAAAAATAAAATAAAATAAACTGGGGCAATGTGGTTCAGGATTACAGCCCTGTGTTAAATTCCCAGTACAAAAAGAGAGAAGACAAAAAGAAGAAAGACGAAAGAAAGAAAGGAAAGAAAGAGAAAGAAAGAAAGAGAAAGAAAGAAAGAAAGAAGAAAGAAAGAAAGAAAGAAAGAAAGAAAGAAAGAAAGAAAGAAAGAAAGAAAGAAAGAAAGA
>NW_004524889.1:242999-255201 GCF_000260255.1 Octodon degus | reverse complement strand
CTCTCTCAAATAAATAAATAAAATTAAAAAAAAAGAAAGAAAGAAAGAAAGAAAGAAAGAAAGAAAGAAAGAAAGAAAGAAAGAAAAAGAAAGTTTGAGGGGAGTCTGAAAATTAAAAAAAAAATTCCTATGAACTTTTTCTTTTGTACTTGTTAGGGAGGGGTCTACAGGGTGTTCACAGGCTCACTACTAGATTGGACTCATAGTGATCCTCCTGTTTACAGCCTCTCAAGAGCAGGGATTACAGGTGCGTGCCACCATGCCCAGTCTCAATGGCCATCTCAGCATGCCCCGGAAGCAGGACTGGCATGGCAATCCCAAGGATAGAACCCCTGACTCCTGCACCTGCTTTCAGGCACTTTAATCCCTGGAGCTATACAGCCAGCCCTCCTACAAATTCTTGAGTCAATTTTGTCAAAATTTTGTCATCCAAAAAACCCATTAAAGAAGAAAATTCATTGAATAAACGAGGTGCTGAATGGTAAGGGAATGGAGTGGTACTTTAACTTAACCATTTGTCATAACATACTTCCCAGCTTGTCACCAGCCATGAATACTTCAGCCCACATTCCCTGTAAAAGTTTCTGGCGCTAGGGTGAGAAATATAAGCAATTTCTCAAATAAAATATTTGTGCATTTTTATGTATTGAAGGATCTTTGGGGGATCAAATTAAGATTCGTGTTTATTTCACCTCTTTGAAGTATTGCCAGTCCTTAAGTAGTTTTCTGCACAGTGTTTATTAAAAGCAAATGTTAGCTGCAAATTTATTTATCAACTGTAGTCACCCATGGTAAAGAATAAAATGTGTCTTAAAACATGCAGGAAGGAGAGGTTTCAGAAGAAAATACTTGCAGGAATAAGGATTTTATGAAAACTTCGAATATATTCCAGAGAATCTGGAAGTTCATGCACATGCACAAGACTAATGCATATTTTAAAAAGTGCACTACCTTCCAGGGCTAGCTGATATTTAACCTCTGTACAAATAGGAATTGACAATTAAGAGGGTTGTAAGCAGTAGTCTCTCAAGAGTAAAGATTAGAAATTACTTATTTATTGATTTGTTCATCAGTAGTGGAATTTTAGGAATTCTTCGTCAGACTACTAACTAACCACTAATACAAGGAACCAAACAATATCCTATATTGACCATGAATTGTGACTAAGACTTATTCAAAACTTTAGACAGCACCTCTATACAATTTTGCAATTTTACTCCTAGGTATATTCTTAAATGGAAAGAATAAGGCATTCAATCAAAAACACCTATAAAATGTTTTTGCTGAAATAATATTAACCAAAATGTGGAAATAACCCATATGTTCATCAGTTCGATTCATGGATAACAAAATATGATATATCCCTGCAATTTAAAATTATTCAAATATTAAGACACATGAGATAATTATAAATTCTGTACCATATATAAACATAAGGATGACATTCTGAGTGAAACTAAATATGTTTAACACTTGGCAAGTTGTATCCCTAGACTAAATTATTTCATGATATAAACTTTGCAGAAGTTTATACAAGGTTTTCTTTCTAGCATTGCACATCTTCATCCTGTAGACTTTTCCCTTGACTGGAAAGCTGAAGCTGACTTTGAATTGTGTGTTCCTGCAGTAATATTGGAGTCATTTGCATAGCTTGCTCAAGGGTGCTGACACTCATCTGGGCTTTCTTAGAAATACCTGGATTATGAGCACAATTATTTCCAAGCAAACAACTTGTAGACTGACAAACAACCCCAAAGGTATACATGCAACTGTCCAAAGAATAGCACACACTTCTTTGGATTTCAGGCACTTGCTAGAATCTGCAGTTAGTCTTGGTTCAGTGACCTACTTGTTCAAATACCTTTGGCCTTATGACAAAGGCACACTGTTCTTACTTGAAATCCACAGCTCAAATTTATGACTTGTATATTTATACAATTCTGTATATCTTGTTGATAAAGCCTCAGATCCGTTTTGTACAGTATGCCAGGATAATGCTATACTATAACTTTCACAGATTGTACTATGCAGTACAGTGTATGCCTATAGATTTATAGTTTGTTAAATTTTACGATATTGCATGTAAGAGTTATGCAATATAAACAAAGTCTTCAAGTTGGGGTTTCCTTTAAATATTTCTTTGTTCTAAATATTGTAATGTACATGCAATGTACAATTCCTCATTTACTGATCAATAAGTTTAATGACCTAGTAGCAGAGATGGAGACCAGTCATTAAATAAAGTCTGTATTGTTATAGTTTTGTAGGTGTATGCCTACATACAATTGCTATGAATCCTGTTGAGAGATTTTTAGAACTGTTTGTACTTGCAAAGAGCTTTTACATAAATCATTTCATTTTTCCTTGAAAGTCCACAGCTAACAGCAAAAAGAAACATTGAATTTTCCTTGGTACCAGTGTTAATAAAATATTTCTGTTAAATGTAAAATTGATTAACAGAAATTCACTTAAAGAGTTAAGTATATGGTAATTAATTATACATTTACTGCAATTGTAATTAGAGTAGAAACCAACTAACTGGAATTAGAGGTTAGTTGGATCACATATTTAAATAAAAAAATTGAAAATTCAGTATATTTGCTAATATAACTGAATGGAAACATTTGATAGGAAAATTACCTGCATAAGTATTTGTAATGCATATAATACATTTTATGAAGAATAGTGGGTCTTATTTGACTGAAATTTACTTTCATGAGTGTCACATCTAATATTTTACCTAGCAAGACAAATTAATTTAATAACATTCTACTAAATATACATGAAAAAATATTGATAGAAGAATTTTTTTGCAAGTGAAAATGAATATCCTTTATATGTTTTTTGGTTAATTTGTTTTTCTTTTTGAGATTTGCAATATGGTATCTTTTACTAATTTTCGTGTCAAGTTGTTTGTCTTTATCTACAATTATTTACAGTAATCTTTATACATTCTGGTTATAAATACCTTGTCTGCTAAATGTGTTCGAATAATTTATCTCTGATACTTGCATTCCATCTATACTCATTATTTTTTCCAATTCTACAGAAGTTCTTAGTTTCCCAAGTGATAATTGTTATTCATAATTTTTGGGTTTCTTTTTTATACCTTTAGTATTTTTTTTAGATAATTTATTGAGAAGCAAATAGCAACGAGACAGTTTCAAATCACATTAATAGAACAGTTTCAATAATTAACATATTGCATACTGTCTTCCTAGTGGTTGTTTGTTATACTAGATGCAGACATGATATTATATTTACAAACAATATTAGAACAAATCCCTCTTTTCATTGAATTAAGAGAAAGTAGCTGTATATCTATCCTAACTATTTTGAATAAACAGATACAAAATTGTCATTCATCTGTATCCGCTTTTTTATTTAGTAACTTAATTTAAATATTACAGGTGTGTGAACTCAGCAAAATATTTAAAAATAGCCCAATATTCCATAATAGTATTGGGTCTTCTGCTTGACTGGCAAGGTCAGAAGTGGTTGACCTGAGTCCACTACAGCTCAACATAACAACATGGCTTTACTTCTTAAGCTTCGCTTTTATACTTTTCTGCTGGATCGTTAAGACCAAGATAAAGCGAGAACTATGTAACATGAATTGCAGCTTTTGTATCTGACAAGGTCAGGCAAATCCCCTCAGGATTTATACTGATATCCTGTACCTCAGTTTGCAGATCCTTTGTCAGTCACAGCCATTTGGATGAGTCATGGCCATTGGTTGGTCAATTTGCTCTCTCTGAAATCCTGAGTAAATGTTTTCTCTCCATGTGACTCTCTTTGGGCACAGTCTACATCACTGATCACTTTCCTCTTTGGCCCCATAATCTCCTTGATCAGAAAATTTGAAGAACCACTGAGTTACATGATGTTATAGTAAAGCTTCTCATATATCCTGAGTCTTAATTGAACTTGGAAGGCTAGGGCCAAAATATTGGCTTTCCTTGCGGGCTTCCTTTTTCTCTAATTTTTGGTCTGCAAACCTAGTTCGCTAACTCTCCAGAAGAGAAGCTTATTGTTATTACCATACAACATAGACTGTTGAGATTAACCTCAGTATCTGTCTGAATATCAAACATCTAACGTAAAACATGGAACAGGTATTTTTCATCAAGTATTAATATGTCAAACTTTAAGTCCCTAAGAATATGACAAAAAACTTTAAAAATTAAAATATATACAAAAATAGGGAAAAACAATTACATGTTTACACTGAAGTTTAGAAATCTAACCATATACATGATTGTGGCAGAACAGCCCCTCAACACTCCTTTTCCTGTCTCCTGCATTCATTCACCACCCCCTTCGTTTTAAATAAACATCTACCCGAGAGACAGCAAGGCAGCAAGAGACATGTCATGACAAGCAGCCCATATTCAGAAGAACAGAATGACAGGCACTCCAAGCATGAAACTTCTATTACAAATTGCCAACTTCAGTGCAGTTGCTTAGTTCACAGGTGTCAGCATATATAGTTAGTCAGGGTGTAAATCTTTCCAGTTAACTGCTAGATTCAAAAATCTTCTGAAGATTGTCAGCATCATTGCCTTACCTATCTTGTACATATAACTGTATGGCTTGCCTATGTCATGCTTCCTAGCTCTTCTCCTTGCATTCTCTTCATTGTCTGGTCTTCATGTTCTTGCTTTCCTTTTAATTGTGTTACATCTTTCTATATGTATTTCTTCTTTTGAGTTCTTATTCTAGGGAGAATATATGATATTGACACGTGTGTGTCAGCTTTATTTCATTTATGAGTGTACCTTCAAGTGGCATCCACTTAAATATGAAGGCTTAGACTTTATCATTCTTTATAGCAAGATTTGCCTATCACAAATTGTGCTTCTATAAACATAGGCACAAATATATCACTATGATATGATGTTTTCAGTTCCTCTGGCAAAATTTCCAGTCAGGGAACAGCTAGTTTGAAGGGGATTTCTGGTCCTAGGTTCCTAAGCAGTCTCCACACTGATTTCCATAATGGTTGCACCATCCTATATTTCCTGCAGTAGTGGAGGATTCTCTTTTCCCCACAGCCTCTAGAACATTTGTTGTTGGTATATTTCTTTAGGATAGCCATTGTTTCTGGGGTGAGATTATACCTCATTTTTGTTATAATTTTCATTTCACCAATGGCTAGTGATGTGGAGCATTTTTTCATATATTTATTCGCCTCTTTAATTTTGTCCTCTGAGAAGTTTGTGTTCATCTCAGTTTCCCATTTCTGGATTGGGTCTTTAAGTTTAGGATCCCGAATGTTTATTTTTTTTTTCTTTATAAATTCTAGAGATTAGACTTTTGTCTGAGTGCTTTTTAATTAAGAATTTTTCAAATTTGAGGGTTGTCTTTTCACTTTGTTGGTAATTTCTTTCGATGTGCAAAAACTTGTCAATAATAGGTGGCCGCAGTTGTTAATTCTTTCAAGTGTTTCCCATTCAGTTTCATTTTGTTCATGAACTCTCTTCCGACCCCTATGTCTTCAAGAGTTCCTCCTTCCTTCTCTTCCAGGAGAGTGAGTGTTTCTGCTTTAATGTTTAGATCTTTAATGCATTTTGACTTTAGCTTAATGCGTTGTGTTAGACCTGGGTCAAATTCTATTTTTCAGCATGTAGAGAGCCAGTTTTACCAAAAACATTTGTTAAAGAGGCTATCTTTCTTCCAGTAAGCACATATAGCCCCTTTGTCAAAGATCAGGTGGCTGAGTGTGTTCGTAGTCTTCTGCATTTTCTAATCTATTCCTTTTTTCCTCATGTCTGTTTCATTGCCAATAGCATGCTGATTTTATCACAGTAGCTTTGTAGTATAATTATAAGTCAGGAATTTTAATAACTTTGCCTTGCCTTTTTTGGCCAGGATTGACTTTGCTATTCTAGGTTTTTATGGTACCAAATAAAAATTAGGACGGATTTCTCTAAGTCTGCGAAGGATGTTGATGGTAGTTTGGTCGGGATTGCATTAAATCTGTACAAAAATTTGGGAGTATGTCCATCTTCACAATGTTGGTTCTTCCTATACAGGAGTAGATAATATATTTCCATTTTTGAAATCCTCTACTATCTCTTTTTTCAGAGTAGTGTAATTTTATGTGAAATGATCTTTGACTTCTTTAGTTAGATGAATTCCAAGGTATTTCTTTTTCCATGGTGCTATCAGAAAAGGTATTTTTTTTCTCTAATTTCCCTCTGTTTTTTATCTGTGTAGAGGAATGCTATTGACTTATGGGTATTGGCTTTGTATCCTGTCATGCTCTCTACTTTTGTATCAATTCTAGTCTCTTCTCAGTGGAGTTTTTGGGTCTTCCAAGAAAAGTATTAGGTCACTTCTTCTTTACATATTCTTATTCCTTTTGATTCTCTTGTTTAATGGCTCTAGCTAGTGATTCTAAAACTATATTGAACAGGAGTGGTGATAGAGGACATCCTTGTGTTGTACCAGATCGGAGGGTAAAAGATTTCAGTTTTTCAACATTTAAAGTATATTAGCCATGGGTTGTCATAGATGACTTTTATGAAATTGAAGAGGAGGCCTTCAATTCCAATTTTCTGTAGGACCTTGAACATGAATGAGTTTTGGACTTTGGCAAAAGCCTTTTCTGCATCAATTGAGATGATCATGTGGTTTTACTTTTTGCATTATTGGTATAGTGTTGTACATTTATAGATTTTTGAATATTGAACCATCCTTGCATCTCTAGGATGAATTTTACCTGGTCATGGTGTTTGATCCTCTTGATGATTTGATGTATTCTCTTTACTAGGATTTTATTGAATATTTTTGCATCTATGTTCATGAGAGAAATTGGCCTATAGTTCTCCTTTTAGTTTCGTCTTTACCTGCTTTTGATATCAGTATAATACTTGCCTCCAGGAATGATTTTGGGAGAACTGTTTTCTTTTCAATATCATTGAAGATTTTCACGAATGTATGGATTATATATTTTCTAAATTTCTTGGAAAATTAAGCTGCAAATCCATCAGGACCTGAACTTTTCTTTGTCTGCAAACTTTTTACTTCATTTCATATATAACTGCCTGTTAATGGGTTATTGTGAGTTGTTATACATTCTTGATCCAGCTTTGGTAATTTTCATCTTTCTAAGAATCTATCCATTTCATCTATGTTTTCTATTCTGTGAGTGTAAAGATTCTCAATGTAGCTATTGATACTCTTCTGAATTTCCACTGGGTGTGTAGTGATTACACACTTTTCATTCCTTATTGCTTGTATTTGAATTTTTCTTTCTTCTTTTTGATGAGATTTTCTCAGGGCTTATTGATTTTATATAGTCTTTCAAATAAGTAGCTTATACATTCGTTAATTGTTTGAATTGTATTATTCTTCTCAATGAATGAATCTCTGTTCTAATCTGTATGACGTTTTCCCTTGTTTGGGCTCAGGTTTGGTTTGCTCTTGCTTTTCTCAGTGTCTGAAGTTCAGCATTAGGGTGTATAACTGTTCCCGTTCTGTTTCCCTAATGTGTGACTTTACAGCTATGAATTTTCCTCTGAGAATTTCTTTCATGGCATCCCCTAAATTCTGACAAGTTGTGCTGGAATTTTCATTGAATTGTAGATATTATTAAATTTCTTGTTTAATTGCGTCTGTGACTCATTGATTATTGAGCAGGGTTTTGTTTAATTTCTACTTATTTAGGTTTTTTTCTCGTTTCTTTTGTCATTTATTTTCAGTTTCATTGTATTGTGGTCCGATAATATACATGGGATAATTACTGTTTTCTTGCATATACTTAAGCATGACCTATGGAATAAATAGTATGTGGTCTATTTTAGAAAATGACCCATGTGCAGCTGAAAAAAATGTATGTTCAGCTGTGATGATTGAAACACTCTGTATATGTCCATCAGTTCCATTTGTTTCAAGCTCTGGTCAAGTTCTACTAGTTCTTTTCAAATATTTTTTGGTTGACCTGTCGTTTTGGGATAAGGGGGTGTTAAGGTCTCCTGTTAAGATTATGGTATTGAATATTAGATTTTTTTCATGTTCATTAAGATTTATCTTATATAGTTGGATGCTCCCTTTTTTAGTGCATACATCTTTATGAGTGTTACCTCTTCCTCTTGAATTTTTCCCCTAACCAGTATATAGCGGCCTTCTTTATTTTGCTTGATCATTGTTGGTCTGAGGTTGAGACAGTCTGTGATAAGTATTGCTACCCCAGCTTTTCTCTGAGGTGCTGGGGAATTTAGTACTGCTTTTCATCCTTTGACTTTCAACCTATGAATTTCTTTATGAGTTAAGCGTGTTTCCTGTATACAGCACATTGTTGGATTTAGTTTCCTAATCAACTGTGCCAATCTGTTTCTCTTCATTGGTGAAATTAGTCCATTTACATTGATGGTTATAATTGAGATGTGTTGACTTATGATTGACATGTTATTTTCCTGATGTTTCTCACTCCTGTTTGTCCTGTTTTTATTTGTTTGCTCTACTTAGTGGGTTCCTTCTATTGTCATTCTTGGAGTTCTGATCATTTTGGTCCCTCTGTAGGACATCATTCAGTAGTCTGTGTAGGGTTGGCTTTGTCATCATGAAATTCTTTAGCTGTTCTTTGTCATGGATGCATTTCACTTCTCCATCCAACTTGCAAGAGAGTACTGCAGTGCATAGTAGTTTGGGCTGGAATTTTTTTCATAGAGGACTTGAAGTACTCTGCTCCATTCTCTTCTTGCTTTTATGGTTTGTGAAGATAAGTCGGCCGTAATTCTGATGGGATTTCCTTTGAATGTGATCTGCTTCTTTTCTCTAGCAGCTTTCAGTATGTTATTTTTGTACTGTATTTCTGGGATCTTGACTATTTTAAGTCTTCGTGTGTTTTTTATTGTGTTAAAGTTATTTGACATTCTGTGTGCTTCAGTTACCTGAATGTCAGATTGTTTCCTCATATTTGTGAAGTTTTCTGCTTTTACTTCTGCCCATATTCTTTTTATGTCATTTGTATTGACTCCATCTTTCTCATTGATGCCTATTAGTTTCACATTGTGCATCTTTGCATCCTCTTGCAGGTGATGAATTATTGTTTCCTACATCCTATTTGTTTTTTAGCGATCTTTTCTTATTATTTTGCTAGCTGCACTGGTGTCTTCAAGATCTGAAACTCTGTCTTCGCGTTCAATCAAATGGTTTTTCAGGCTTGTGACTGAGATTTTAAGCTCCTCTTTATCTCTTTCACTCTACTTCATGCAATCTATTTCTTTACTGTATTTGTCATTGAAGGCATCTGTCATTTTCCTCATCTCCTTTGTCTTTTTATTAATATCTCCTTTAGAAGTAGTTATTAATTCCTTTACTGTAGAGTTTTTTTAGATTGGATTTCTTCCCTATGTTTCTGTAGTTGATTCTTTACTTCAGAATGCATGATTCAGAGATTTCTTTTTTATTTCAGAAATTAGTTCCTCTCTAAGTTCCTCTATACCTTTGTGTTCTTGCTTATTTACTTTCGACGCTATTAATGTATATATTTTACCTGAGCTAGTGTCCTCTGCACTTCTTTTAGGTGGGCATTGGGTTTCCTCCATATGTTTCTGCATTTGATTCTTTACTTCAGATGCTATTCAGAAATTTCTTTTTTTTTTAATTTTTGATCTGAGTTCCTCTATACTGTTCTGCAGTTGTTTTTTTATTTCAGACACTCTTGATTCATTGATTTCAGCTTTGTGATTCCCACTTTGTTCTGTGCTAGTGTCCTCTGCACATTTTATAAGTGATCTTGGGGTGTGAAATTGCATTTGCTTCCTTCTTGTTGTCACTTTGTATAGCACTATCTTCTGACGTTTTTTGTAGAGCTGTGGTGCAGTTATAACTTTAGCACCTAATGAAATCTGTTGCAGATCTTTTAAGTTTTAGTTTTCTAGTTTTGCCTGGCTTGGGTCTAACTGTTGTGTTCAGATCCTTCCTGCTGCACCCCTTGTAAATGAATCTGTTGTGCTCCTTTGGCGCATCAGTGAACCAGTGGTGCCCTTCTGCTGTGTCCCCTCCCCAGGGGGCACAGTGGAGTGCAGAAGCTCCCCCACACACTCACTGGGCCTGTGCTTGGGCTGTATGGGAGGAGTGGAGTTTTCCTGAAAGAGTAAGAGAGCAGTTTGGGAAAGGTCCAGAGAGTGCTGCGGGAGGTTTTGCTCACTGGGCTTCTCTGGGCTTGATCTGGGGTTGTCCAACCAGCACAGGGGAGTATAGGTCCTCACCCCCATGCTCGCAGAGCCTGAGCTTGGGCTGAATGGGAGGGATGGAGTTTTCCAGAGAGAGTGATAGATTGGGATGTATGCGTCCCGAGAATGAGGCAGAAGGTCTTGCTCACTGGGTAGACCTGGGCTTAAGCTGGGGAATTTCAATGAGTGCAGGGGAGGGCAGGAGCTCATCTTCACACTCTTCTACCTGAGCTTGGGCTGATTATGAGGGGTGGAGTTTTCCCGAGAGAGTGAGGTGGAAAGTGTACCGAGAATGGGGCAGAAAATCTGATACAAGAAATATAGAGTAAAATATGTATATTCTAATCACAGAATAAAATTAGTTTCTTTGTGAGACTATTAACATAAATTAACATAAACATTTTTGAAGGCTATTTTTATGAAATGATGCAAGTAAATGTAGAAGAATTTGATCAAAGTCTTGATAGAATATTTTCTATTCCTCTGAAGTCATTAAATCAACTCTTACTTTAACTAAGACAGAAAGATTAAAAATATTTATTCAGGGCCTGGACGATAGCTTGGTGATCTAAGCACCTGCCTGGCATACACAAGGATCCAGGTTTGTTTTCGGGTACCACATGACTTGCTAACCCAAGAACCCTGGGCACACGCCGTTCTGACCATCAGTAGTGAGCGTGGTGGTGCACATCTGTATTCTCAACATTGGTGAGGCTGAGACAGGATGATGAGTACAAGTCTGAGCTGCATATCAAGACCCTGTAGCAAATAAGTAAATTAAAGATTAAAATTTTAGTCAAAATCATTTATATGTATTTTATTTATAAAATATTTCATATTTATTATTTTATATCAATTTTCATGTTTAAATAGTCCTACATAAACTCAGTATTCTTTTTTTTTTTTTGAACTTCTTCTGAGAAATGTCTGCCCATTTAAGTTGTCCATTGTTTGTTTTTTTCATGTACTTATTTGTTTATTTTCCCATAATTTTATTGATAAACAAATAGCAATGAGACAGTTTCAAATCAAATTGGTAGGACAGGGGCTGGGGAGATGGCTCAGTGGAATGAGTGCTTCCATAGCAAGTGCAATGGCCTGAGTTCAATCCCCGGTTCTGCAAAAAAAAAAAAAAAAAAGAAAAAAAGAAAAAAAAAATTGGTGGGACACTTTCAATAACTAACACATTGCATACATTCCTCCTAGAGGTGAATTGCTGTACAAGTTGCGGACGTTATATCCTATTTACAAACACCATTAGAACAAAATCATTCTATTCATTGAGAGAATATAACTATGTATCTATCCTAACCACTTTGAATACACAGATACAAAATGGACATTCATCTGTATACACTTTTTTTTGGTTAAGTTCCGTTATTTGAATATTATAGGTGTGTAAACTCAGCAAAGTATTCTAAAAGAGTCCAGTAGCCCATAATTGTATTGGGTCTTCCGCTTGACTGACAATGTCAGAAATTGTTGACCTGAGTCCCCTATAGCTCAACATAACAGTATGGCTTTAATTCTTATATTTCGTTTTTATAGTTTTCTGGTGGAAGGTTAAGACCAAGGGAAAGCAGGACTTATACAACAAGAGTTGCAGCTTTTGGGTCTGATAAGGTCAGTGAAATCCCCTCAGGATTTATTCTGAGATCCTTTACCTCAGATTGTAGAAGCTTTGTCAGTGTCAGCCATGTGGATGAGTCACGGACATTGCTTGGACAATGTACTCTCTGTGAAAGCCTGAGAGAATGTTTTCTCTCCAAGTGACTCTCCTTAGGCACACTCTACATCATTGATAACTTTCCTCTTCGGGACCATAGTCCCCTTGATCAGAAAATTTGGTACACTACCGAGTTACATGACATTACAGTACAAGTTCTCATATGTCCTGAGTTTTAATTGACCTTAGAAGGTTAAGGCCAAAATGTTGGCTTTCCTTGCAGCCCTCCTTTTTCTCTAATTTTATTCTGCAAAGTTAGGTTGTTAACCATCCTGAAGAAGCTCAGTATTCT
>NW_004524889.1:234694-236374 GCF_000260255.1 Octodon degus | reverse complement strand
CTTAGAAAAAATGAGGTATACAGATGAATGTCCATTTTGTATCTGTGTATTCAAAGTGGTTAGAATAGATATATAGTTACATTCTCTTAATGAATGGAGAGATATGTTCTAATGGTGTTTGTAAATAGGATATCAAGTCTGCATCTATACAGAAATAACCACTAGGAAGAATGTATGCAATATGTTAATTGTTGAAACTGTCCTATCAATTTGGTTTGAACCTGTCTCATTGCTATTTGTTACTCAATTAATTATTGAAAGAAAAAAAATAAACTAACAATTTTATATACAATGACATATATTTCAAAAATGACAAGTGCCAGCAAAAAAAAAAAAAAAAAAGAAAGAAAGAAAGAAAGAAAAAAACATGGCTATATCAGACATGGTTCTACTTTCTTATGGACCTTTGTACGAAGTTATCTTCAGTTTACTCACAACTGGAATTCTTTTCTGCCTTTTCCCTACCCCATATATATCTTGAAGTCTGAGACTATAGTCTATAATTTTAGAGATCTGCTCAGTTCCTGACATATGATGTGTATTCACAAAGAATTTGTTGTTTAAACTTTATAGCAGAATGAATTAGAAAAAAATAAAGATATGACAGTAAAGAGATAATTTTCTAGGATGATGTTTTACAAAGGGAACAAAAGTCTCTTCCTGAAAGAAGGACTCAGGTTAATTCTCTACCTTTAAAGTTTTGCCTTATGTAATGTTTGATTGATTATCTCAACTTGAGAAGCTTAGTTAAGAGAATCTTTATTTAATTGGACTGAGCAATTCTACACACTGTGTAGAAAACCCACCCTAATTTGGCTCACTGACTGCATGTCATCAGGTTGAAATCAGGAATGATGGAATCCAATTCAATTGTTCAGAGACCTAGTCTTCCAGTTCACCTTGAATGTCATCCCCTGGCTGCCAGTGTATACTCTCCCTCTAGTTTTGATTGTAGATACTTAAGCCTTCTACTGCAGACTCTAGCTTCCACTGCAGATCCTTTAGCCTTCCAGCATTGACTCTTTAGCCTTCCATCACAGACCTATCAGCTTCCTAGTTCAGACTTGCACTAAACACTATAGTGAGCTCCAAACCTTGTACTGAAACCTTTAGTCTGCATTGTGCAAACACTTTCCATATTTTCCCTCATCCAACTCTGTTGGTAGCCATCTTAGGCCAAACCTTTTTTTGGAGGGTGGGCTTCCTCAGCCTTTCCTGAGGGTGGGGTTGAAGCAGCACGTGTTGCTGGGGATCGAATCACAGCCTCTAGCGGCTTTCTAAGCTTGCCTAAGCAGGTGCTTTAGACTGTTGATCTATCTCGCTGGCCCAAGGGCAAACTTTTAATTATCCATTTATATATCTTTTGTTATGTCTGTTTTCCGAGTAAAAGTGAGTGATACAGCTTGCCATGGGACAAAATATAGGAAAATAAAACTACTAATACGATAAATATGATTGCAAAAAATGGTAAAAACTGCACAAGCATAACTTAAAATTCTTTTTACTACTTTGCATTCAGCTTTACAATGTTGCTATTAAATGAGTAGAGTGGAAGCAAATAAATGTATAGAATTTCACAGTAAACTATGAAACAAGTACAATTGCATGAGACTCCAAACTAATATTTGAGAAGTAAATGAAAGAGACATATTTCCTCATATTAATAGAATCTGAGTCAGT
>NW_004524889.1:217955-234594 GCF_000260255.1 Octodon degus | reverse complement strand
TAGTTGTTGTTGTTCAGATCCCGGGATTGAACTCAGACCCTTGCGCTTGCCAGGCAAGCATTTATTCTACTGAGCAATCTCCCCAGCCGCCCATATATATTTTTTTTCAAAAAATGAGAACAGGCAGGGATGGCACATTTTGAAGGCACTATGGGTTGCCTTTTAGAAAGGCATTATCATTTCTCTAAAAGAGAACTGTGGCTCTTGTAAAGAACTTGAAGGTTACTAGATTGCATTTTTCATACTAAAAGACACTGTTTTTGTAATGTATTTATTACAGATTCTACGAGGTCTCACTACTTAGATCAAACTCACAGTGATTTTCCTTGTGTTCAGTCTCTCAAACGTGGGATTACAGGAGCATGGTGTCACTCCCAGTGTCAATCTCTGTCTCAGTGCACCCTGTGGGCGGGGCCAGCAGAACATGCTGGGGATCGAGCTCTAGTCACTGGGCTCTGCCTAAGTGGGTGCTTTAGTCTGCTGAATTGTCTGGCCTCAACATTGTTTTTTATTTGGTACATACAAAATGAATGCAGGTCACAACAATAAGATTCTTATTTATTAAAATCCACAAATTGCACATTGAGAAGCACCTTTAGTTCATAAGTCAGTATTGTGCTGGGTGTGGAAGGCCCACCTAAGGACTGTTGCCAATAGAATAAAAGGAGAACTGGAGGGGAAGATGGTGTGGTATCAGTTCTCCTGTAAAAGCTTGCCGCTCTGACCTTCTTGTTCTCATTGTCAGAGGAGTTTATTGTTGCTGAAGATCAGTGTAGTTCTGTGCAGGTGAGCTCTAGACTGCACCTTGCATATAAATTACTGGCTCCAGTGCCAATCTCTCAGTCTGCTGGCACAGAACCTTCATCCCACTGGTACAGAATTTCCAGGTTCCCTCACTGTCCCTTGAGACATCCCAGTGCAGATCCTTGACACAGTCTTCTATAAGGTGTTATCATGAGCTCTAGGCCTTTGACTAGATTCCTGAAAGACATTGTCATGGGATCAAGGTCCTCACGTTGATTCCTTCGGTCTTTAGGTTGTGGACAGATTTCTTTCACACTTCCGCATTTGACTTTTGGCATATTATAAAATAACCCTATAAATTATTTGTTCTATAGTAAATCTATCCCTGTGTAAACACTGACTATGACATAAACCTTAGGCCAAATAGAAATAAAAATGTTTAAATTAATCTACTTGATTGAATTCAATTTTAGATACAGAGATAGTTTTCCAACAGAAACAATGTTTGAAAAATATATAAATTGTTGTTTTTTGATATATGATTTAAAACTCCCTCTGATATTTGTGAGCTTTATTCTGTTTGGATAATAATATAATGAAAATGGTTCAGAAGTGAGGTTTAGAAATGTGATAGGATAATAAATGGGAAAACCTTAAAAACTGAACTTCCTCATGATTATGGATCCATTGTTGAGTTTAATAGCTGAATAGGCCATCAGGAAGTTGTGCCTCAGTGCAGAAAGTGCATCATTAGGGACATAACCTCATAGGATATATCTTGTCTTCATCTAATCCCCTCTCTTGCTGTGTTTCTTGGTCTTCATGATGCCAGCAGATTTCTATTGCAAAAAATTCTACCCTGCTGCAATATTTTGCCTCAGATTCAGAAATAGTGGAGCCAGCTGAACATGGTCTGAAATCTCTGAAACTGTTGTCCAGAACAAACTTTCTATGTTTTCGGTTGTTTTTCTCAGGTAATTTGTCACAGCAATGGAAAGGAAATACACATGATTGTGCAATAGTATTTTCCAAATTCTCCAAGGTTACATGACCTCGATGAAAACAAGAATCAACACAGTTTCTCTGAAATGTCTGGGACATTGGCAATGGCAAAGAAAAGTAGAGATTCCATGTCCACATGCAAAATAATATTGATTGGAGACAACCTGTATGTGAAGTATATATTCTGTCAGCTTTTATCCCTCATAGCAAATGAAATTTGGGGGATTTGGGCGGCCTTACAATCATACCTGTCTCTTTTACTTTTTCAAAAGAAATGATTTCATCTCATTGAGAATCTAAGTCTATTTGGAAACTTCATAAATGACCTACTACCATTCTATTCACTAATAATTTCCAGCATTTATACTGCCTCATGTTCTCCAAAATAAGACTATATCTCAAATATTTAATACTAAGATGATGTCAATGTTTGGTATAGTTTCTATGTAGAGAGACATTTGTAATTGAGATATTTTTACCTTACTGACCTTATTACCTTCATTTTATAATTTAAATATTTTTGATTTTCATTAGCAATAGTTTATTTTATTTATTTTGAACCAACATCTATCTTACACTTAATCTCTATGGGGAGGAGGAAATTGGCACAACATTGAAACAAACATTGAAACTTTAGTTATAAGAGTTACAAATTATACTGTGGGGCCAGCCAAATAGCTCAACAGATTAAAACACCTGCAAGCAGGGGCCATGGTTCAATCCTCAGGCCTGCCATACTGGCCCTGACCCCAGGGTGTGCTGAGACAACAATTGAGACTGGAAATGGTGGTGCATGCCTGTAATTCCAGCTCTTGGGAGGCTGTAAACAGGCGGATCACTATGAATCTGATCTAGTAGTTAGACCCTGAACACCCTGTGTACTTGTCCTTAAAATACAAAAAGAAACAACAAAAAATAATAGTACTGTGGTTTGCAAAATTCTTTATTCAACTTAATATGCACTGTTGAAATATTTGTACTTCATAAAAATGAATAAAATGAAAGATTTTAATGTATTGTATTTCCTTCTCATTGTCAAATACTGGTGTATTTTTTAAAGGTTTCAAATAAAAATAAAGGACAATGTCCATAGTTATGAATTATTCCAGATATCTTTGATCGTATTGTAATTCTGTAGTTTTTCCTTTTTATGTAATAAGAACAGGATCTGCAGGGTCTAACTACACAGGTCTGACTCATAGTGATCCTCCTATTTTCAGCCTCCCAAGAGCTGGGATTATAGGCACGTGCCACCATGCCCAGTCTCAGTCACAGTCTCAACATAAGCCAGGGGCAGGGCTGGAAAAGCACTCCTGGGATTGAACCCTGATCAGTAAAATTCTGTAGTTTTAATTGCAAATTCACACTATGTTTGTTCTATTCAAGATTTTCTATTTTTCAAATATTTAAAAAGTATAAAATTTCCCAGTAAAATGTAAGTTACTGTGTGCTTATCCTTTAAATACATGAAAGATAAATAGTCCTTGTTTTAACACCTCTTTCTCTTTTTTATACTTATTTATGATACATGGACAATAAATTTAGAAAAATACATTTTACATAATCTGGGCTTTAGATAACACTTAATATATTTGGTAAGAGTGATTTTTTTTAATAAAGGCCATTATTGAAATCCACTGATTTTTCTTTAAAGTCATTGTTTGAAGTTTATTAATTTTCATCAAATGTCTGTTTTTCAATGACCATCAAGATATTTGCTATTGAATTTTATATTCGATGTACTAATATGCCCATATTAACTTTTAAATAATTTTTATTTAACTATTAAGAATAGTAGTCAATCAAAAATCTACCATTGAGAGGACTACTAAAAGGATTAATTGTTACATTTCTCAGAATGACTCTCATTTTGTAGGCATGTACAAGCTTGGCTCAACTTAGTTACTGAACATTTGCCTGATAATTGTTAATGTTCTTTGTGACATTTACTCTGATGTAGATGTGTAGTGAGACATTTTTTATCATGTAGTCTATTTAAATTTTATGTATCTCATCTGTTACTCTATTGTTTTTCTATAATACTCTTGCCATAAATTGTAAAAGTCCAAATGGAAATACACTTTATGAAGTATTACTACAATGCACATATTAAATTATGACTTAATAGAAACCTATATTTTAGATACACAAAGAATTATGTAATGTAGCTTTAAATGCTAAAGCCCTCTTATTGAGAAACTCAGATGTAAAGAAACATATTAAGGAAGAATTAGATTTTATTGACAACACCAAAATTCTGTAAATGAATTTAAGGTAATTAAATGTCAGTTTGAGTAAGAAATGCCCAAGTGAATTGGATTGCCATAGTTCTGAATGCCATTCAGATGATTTATTGACAATCCTTTCTAGAGTAGTTTGTTACCTCAAATTTAAAAAGTGAAAATAAAGAAGGAAAGTTTGCTTCTACTTGTTTGGAGATATCCCAGTTCACTTTCACCTTGGACATCATCTCCTGAATTCTTCAGAGGCCACATCCTGTCTGACTGACCATAATATTTCTATTTAATTTAGCCATCTATAATAATACATAGGAGAATAAATTTTAATTCTATTTAAAATAAACTGAATGTTCAGAAGTATCTATAGTAGTAGTACATTTCCCTTTATTTGGCCTTCTAGTTATAATTTATTTTATTTTATTTTATTGAGAAACAAATATCGAGACACTTTCCAAGTTGATTAATAGGACATATTCAATAATTGATACATTGCACATTGTTATCTTCTCAGCGGTCATACAAGCACAAGAAGAAGCCAGGGCATCCCGTCCAAACACTGCTACTACAAATTCTTCCTCTCATTGAACCAAGCGAAAGCAGCCGTACATCTATCCTAACTATTCTGTATATACAAATACAAAATAGTCCTTCCTCTGTATCACACCCTCTCCAGTTCAGTCCTGTCAGAGATGGGTATTCTATTGGAATCTAGATATTATAGTTGCTTGAATTCAGCAAAACAATCAACACAGTCCAGTGGTCCACAATAGCAGGGGGTTGTCCGCAGAAGTTGTTGACTAGAGCCTTTTACAACTTTGCATATTAATATGGCTTTACTTTATATACCTAGGTTTTATACATTTCTGCTGGATAGTTAAGACCAAGATAAAGCAAGACCTATATAAAAGAAATGTAAATTTTGAAACTGATAAGGCTAGTCAAGTCCCCTGAGGATTTATTCTATAATCCTGTGCTGCACTTTGTAGAACATTTGTCAGTGTCAGCCATGTGGATGAGTCAGGGTAAATGCTTGACCAATTTGCTTTCTGAGAAAGCCTTACAGAAAGTTTTCTCTCCATGTGACTCTTCTTGGGCACACTATACAGCATTAATCACATTCCTTTGTGGCCTCATAATGTCCTTGATCAGAAATTTTGTGGCACAACTAAGTTACATGATGTTACAGTATGGGTTCTCCTATGTCCTGTCTTCACTGAACTTGAAAGGCTAGGACCAAAATGTTGGCAGACCTTGTAGCCCTTCCTTTTCTCCAATATTTGATCTGCAAACTTAGGTTGTTCACCCTCTAGAAGAAAAGCTTATTATTACCCTGCAACATATACAGTTTGATTTACCCTATATGTCCAATTATTACCATATTGTCTCACAAGTAAAAGTTTTTTTTTGTTTTTGTTTTTCTTTTTTTAAATGGGTAATAAATGAAAAAAATAAAGACAGAAAAAAAGAAAAAAAAATATGACAGGACTGTCCTGCTACAATGTTGTGTACAGTCAGGTTTCTAAATTTCTGTGTAAAAATATGTGTATATTCCTATTTTTTAAATTTTTTTCCTTCATATTCTGTAAGGACTTAAATTTCAACACATCAATACTTGATCAAAGATATCTGTTTCATGTTATGGCTAGGATGTTAGATATTTAGTCAAGTTTTAATTTTGATTACCTTAGGTATTTAGCATAATATAAAGATAATTTATAATATCTAATAACGGTAAAAAGTAATGAAATTTTTAAGTAATACATGAATTAATACAATAATTCTTGCAGTGTTTGAAATTTCATATGTAATTTATTCAATAAGAACTACCAGGGGTTATATTCATAAATGTACTATTCATATATTGTAACAAACATTTTTTTAAAGTACAACACTGACACGTGGGTCCAAAATCTATATTTAATACTCATATTTCTATTTGCATATATGAATTTTTTCCATCATCCTTGTGAAAAAGGAGGCTGTAGTCTTTTTTCATTTTTTATTTTTATTTATTTATTTATTTCTCTCTCTTTTTTCCATAATTTTATTAAGAAACAAACAACAATGAGACAGTTTCAAACCAAATTAGCAGGACAGTTTCCATAAATAACAAATTGCATACATTCTTCCTAGTGGTTAATTGCCATACAAGATGTGGACATGCTATCCTATTTACAAGCACCATTAAAACAAATCCTTCTATTCATTAAGAGAATGTAAACTATGTATCTATCCTAACCACTTTGAATACACAGATACATAATGCACATTCATCTGTATCCGCTTTTATTGATAAGTTCCTTTATTTGAATAATATAGGTGTGTAAACCTAGCAAATATTCTAAAAATGTCCAGTAACCCATAATAGTATTGCGTCTTCTGCTTGACTGGCAATGTCAGAAATTGTTGACCTGAGTCCCCTACAGCTCAACATAACACCATGGCTTTACTTTTCATACTTCGTTTTTATACTTTTCAGTTGGATGGTTAAGACCAAGGTAAAGCAGGGCCTATGCAACAAGAGTTGTAGCTTTTGGGTCTGATAAGGTCAGTGAAATCCCCTCAGGATTTATCCTGAGATCCTGTACCTCAGATTGTAGAAACTTTGTCAGTGTCAGGCATGTGGATGAGTCACGACCATTGCTTGGCCAATGTGCTTTCTGTGAAAGCTTGAGAGAATGTTTTCTCTCCAAGTGACTCTCCTTAGGCACACTCTACATCACTGATCACTTTCTTCTTCGGCCCCATAATCTCCTTGATCAGAAAATTTGAGACATGACGTTACAGTATAAGTTCTCATATGTCTTCATTCTTAATTGACCTGGGAAGGTAGGGCCAAAACGTTGGCTTTCCTTGCTGCCCTCCTTTTTCTCTAATTTTTGGTCCGAAAACTTAGGTGGTTAACCATGTAGAAGACAAACTTATTGTTATTACATACAACCTGGGCTGTTAAGCTTCATGTCACTATCTGAAAATCAAACATCTTAGGCCTTACATGGAATAGGTATTTTTCATCAAGTATTGATATGTTGAACTTTGAGTCCCTACAGAATATGATGAAAAAACATTTAAAAATTGGAATATATTTTTAAAAAATAGGCAAAAAGAATTATATACTTAGTATGTTCACACATAAGTCCAAAAGTCTAACCAAATACAACCTTGAAGCAGGACAGTCCCACAATATTCTTTTTCCTGTCTCTTGCCTTCATTGCTCACCCCCCCCTTTTTTTTTGAACAATAACCTACCCAAGAGACAGCCCAGCAGCAACTGGCATGTCACGACATGTAGCCTGTATTCAGAAGATCAGAATGACAGGCACTTAAAGTAAGAAACTACTATTACAGATTACCATCTGCATTGCAGTTGCTTATATCACAGGTAGCAGTATATATAGGTATTCAGGGTGAGAATCTTTCCAATTACCTGCTAGATTAAAAAATGTTCTGGAGATTCTAAGGATCATTGCCTTGCCCATCTTCTACATATAATTGATTTTCTTTAAATTGTTATGTTTCCTAGCTCTTCTCCTTTCCCTCTCTTGATTAGTTAAGTGCTTGAAATCCTGCTTTCCTTTTACTTGTATTATACCTTTCTATTTGTATTTCTTCTTTTGAGTTCTTATACTGGGGAAACTATACAATATTTACACATGTGTTTCTGATTTATTTCACTTATGAATATATTTTCAAGTATCATCCACGTCAATATAAAGGCTTTGAGTTTATCATTCTTAATAGCTGAATAATACTCCATTGTGTAAAAATACCACATCTGTTTCAACCAATCGTTATATGATGGGCATCTTGGTTGTTTCCAAGATTTGGTTATCACAAATTGTGCTGCTATAAACATAGTCACACATATATCCCTATGATATATTTTCAGAACCTCTGGGAAAATTTCCAATAGAGGATTAGCTGGTTTAAATGGGATTTCCAGTCCAACTTTTCTAAGGAGTCTCCACACTGATTTCCATAACAGTTGCACCAGTCTACATTCCCACCAGCGATGGAGAATAGTTCCTTTTTCCCCACATCCTCTCCAACATTTGTTTTTTGGTGATTTCTTTATGTTAGCCATTTTTTTCTGGGGTGAGATGATATCTCAATGTTGCTTTAATTTGCATTTTGTGGATGACCTTTTTTTAAGTAAGTGTCTACAGGGTGTTCAGTGTCTCACTACTAGATCGAATTTGTAGTGATCCATCTGTTTACAGACTCCCAAGAGCTGGGATTACAGGCATGCTCCACCATGCCCAGTCTCAATGATGGTCTCAGTACATCCCCTGTCCCCTGCGCGTGCTTGCAGGAGCTTTAGTCCTCTGAAGTATTTGGCTGGCCCTAAAATTTATTTTTAAAAAAGAAAAAAAAAAAACAAGAAGGGCAAAGACAAAGCCATAGATAATCAAAAAGTGGTGCAAAATTTCAAAACAAGAATGGGAAGTCAGCCGTGCTTATTACATTAGATATTTTTGTCATCACTTTCCCCTCATATTACCAGATATAGGCATGCAAGATTGACCAAACAAATTGAACATTAACGCTTCCTTTCAGTAAAACTTAACTTTTTTTCCTGGACCTTTTATTTTTTTAAATATATTTAAAGAGTATTGTAGCAGATTTCTAAGTGGTGATCAACTTATTGCACCCTGCTGAATTCAACTACTTTGGTGATGGGTGTGAGACACCCACCTTAGGGTTGCTGCCAGCACCATCAAAGCAGAGCAGGAGACATTGTTGCAATGCTGTTACGGATGCTACTTGGAGAAGCTGTTGTAATCTGCTAGTTCTCTTGCGCTGTTCTGCTGGAGGACCTTGCCAAGCTGACTTTTCCAATGAACTTTGAAGGAGCTCTGGTCCTCATCTTGAGTGTCATTTCCTGGTTCTGAGGAGGACGATCGTGCACTGCTCATCCTCATCAAGAAGATGGTCACATTGCCTCTCCTGATGGGAACACTGCTTTCCTCATTGCTGGAGGAGCTTGGAACCTCACATTTGCTGAAGATGGCCATAGTATTTTTCAGGGAGCTCTCATGCTTACCTTGAGCATTGCTTCCTAGCTCCAGCTAGGAATCCCTCACCAAAATGGTCCGTTATTTATGTCACCTTTTTTTGTTTTCTTTTGTTTTGTCAGAGATGGGTGTTCCATTGCTGTTAGAGAAGCTGTATTTGGAGAAGTCTTTAAAAAACCTATTCATACTTGAAGCCAGTCCAAAGATTGTAAGTACCTGAATTCAGAAAAATAACTCAATATAGTCCAATAATTCATAATAGTAGTGAGTTATCAGAACAATTGGCAATTGTTTGATGTTGTTCACTTGAACCTTTTACAGCTCAGCATATTAATATATCTTTACTTTTTATACCTTGTAGTTACCTTTTTTTTTAAAAAAAGAAGTATATTATGGTGATCTTTAATGTTATACTTAGTCTCCTTAATGAAATCTCTGTATGGCTTGTATGAGATTATGAGTGGTGCTTAATAAGGATTCAGTTATGAAGTAGAGCTAAGGAAAATTTTTGCCTGAGTAGATAAAAGGCTGGAATTTGGCAAAAGAAACTATTTAAGCTATCAATTATAAATTCTATCATGGTTGACTAGAGGAGGACTTACACCAGATAACCTCAGAAAGGATCACTTGACAAAAAACATTTATTTGGAAAATGGAAGGGGCTCTTTAACTGAAATAAAATTAATAAAGATCACATGCATGAAAGGAGAAATGGACAGTTGATAAATGAATGAAGTGCTCCAGCGGCAAGTCTGACAGCTGCTGCACTCTGAGTTTTCAGAGAAAATTCTCGTTGTAATGAGGCAGAAAGTCTGAAGGATCAAAAAAAATATCACAGACCATTTTCTAGGACAAACTTTGCCTTCTATAACCTCCTACAAGTCTGCTCCTCATGACCAACACAAAGGAATTGTCCTGCATTATATGACCCAGTGTGTCATACGTGAGATTGCCACTCTCCTCCTCACCTGACTCAGGCCAGAGAAAGGATACATAGTAAAAAGAAACAATTCTGGCTCTCAGATCATCAGATGATTTGTTGTTGCTATTGTTTTTATTTTGTTTTGTTTTTGTGTCTGTGTTTGTATGGCCCCCAGCATTTTCTGGATGGTTTGTATCTAGATGTGCCCGTCTCCAGAAAGCCTCATGCAATCATGGGAAGCATGCTTTTTTAGAAGTAGCTGAATCTAGAGTATGTGACTTATTCATGATGCAATACTGGAATTAAGTGTTCTGGAATTAAGGCTGGGTGAATGCTAGATGTTTCTAATGACTGGGGTGACCCCACCATATTCTAGCAGTCTGGATAAGTTATACGGGTCAGACAATAGTTTGTTTCTTCAAATGTTGTTTGGCTCTCATTATTTGCTTTTGTTGCCTTCTACAGTCATGAACATTTTCCCATCTGTCATGTGTCACCTTGCCTTGGAGCCCACTAATCATGGACTGAAACCAGTACAAACTGTGAGCTAGATAAGCCTTTTCCCTTTTATTTTTGGGTGTAAGGTATTTAGGCTCAGCAATGGGAATAGCAATTAAGACAGCTTGCTTACCTCAATTTCCCATAGAGTTGTGGGCAGCCACATACAGACTGGCTGGCACAAAGTTTGCATGCCCTCAGATTAGCTGAGTTTTAGGAAGAAAGTCCCTGAGGAAACTTCACATTGCAGAATCAGCAGTTCTTCACCAGTGTCTGACATCTCCTGCAGAGCTGACAGTTTCTGTCTAAAAGAAATTGCTGTCTTCTATAGACACTCATGTGAAAATGTGCATAGGTGTACCTCCAACATGGAAGAGCTTTACTTGATAGTTAATTTCCCTCTCTTTTCTTTCTTTTTTAAATTTCTGAATTTAGTTCAACTTATACTACCATATTTCCAAGAAAAATGAACCTTTTGCACAAGAAATTTAAATAAAATCATACCAAGATACACAAAAATGAAATTGTCCAAAACTTATTGTAAAGAAAAACATCATTGAAGCATATACATAAAATCTCCTCAATTCCACCATAGTGTTTATGGAAGGTGATGGAAACAGTTCATATCCCAGGAACTGGTTCAACCTTAGGCTTTGTTTTCATATCTGCAAGCTAGAGGAACAAAGTCCTAAAGCTGAGTTAGCTTGTGTTTAGCAGTGGAAAGTTTGAAGGTGATGTTTGAGAGTGAACAATCAGGATTTCTAGTAAAAATAGTTGAATGTGAATCACAAAGTCCTTATCTTATAGGAATATTTAAACAGAGTTCTTGGTTGGACTCTTCCATGTTGGAGGTGTGTGTGTGTGTGTGTGTGTGTGTGTGTGTTTTGCATTATGTGGTTTGTTGGGTAGTTTTGAGTTTCTTTGCTTTTTGTTTTTATTTTTTCTATTTGCTTTGATCTAGATGATATCTGTGTTATTTCCTCAACATCACCCTATATAAATACTTCACTGCAAGCCCTGCAGCAATACTATAACTTTATGACTTAATTCCTCATTCCAGTAGATAGTTTTTCGTTCAGGTTTTTAATTTTACATGTTCTGATCTTTCAGTTGTTCTTATCTTTGCCAATATTAAGTTTCCATCCTCTCTATCCTCTTTATGTTCTTCTGCATTCAATATAGCCCCTTGTCCTCACAAATCTCTTTACAGCATCACAAGTACTGACAAACATCAGTAAGTAATAGATAAATCACAATGTATGCCTCCATCCTTCCATATCACATCTTTAACTCACAAATATGTTCTTAAAACTCTTAATGTTAGCTGTTCAACACAACTAAAAATATTCTGATACAATCTTATAGCAGGTATTTTCCATGTTGTACATTATGCCTAAGATGTTTGATATTCAGACAGACAGATGGGTTAAAACAAACTGCATATGTTATAGGGTAATAATAAGCTTCTTGTTAGGAGGGTTAACAACCTAAGTTTGCTGATCAAAAAATAGAGAAAGAGAAGGGATGCAAGGACAGATAACATTTTTGTCCTAGCCTTGCAAGGTCAGTGAAGTCTCAAGACATAGGAGAACCTATACTGCAACATCATGTAAATCAGTTGTGTCCCATATTTTCTGATCAAGGAGATTATGGGGCCATGGAGGAACGTAATCGATGATGCAAAGTGTGCCTAAAGAGAGTCACATGGAGAGAAATCATTCTCTCAGGCTTTCACAGAGAGCACACTGGCCAAGCAGTGGCCCATCCACATGGCTGACACTGACAAAGAATCTACAAAGTGCGGTACAGGGTTTCAGGACAAATCCTGAGGGGACTTGACTGACCTTATCGTATACAAAAGTTACATATCTTGTTATATAGGCCTTGCTTTATGTTGGTCTTCACCATCCAGCAGAAAGGTAAAAAAATGAGTTATAACATCAAGCCATGTTGGTATGCTGGGCTGTAAAGGGCTCAGGTTAACAACTTCTGATATTGCCAGTCCTGCGGATTACCCAGTACTATTCTGGACTACTGGAGTACATTGGAATATTTTGCTGAATTCATGCACCTACAATATTTAAATGACAATGGAATACTCTTCTCTGACAAAACTAAACAAAAAAGGTGATACAAATGAAGGACCATTTTGTATCTGTATATACAAAATAGGATAGATATACAACTACTTTCTCTTAATCCAATAAGATGAAAGATTCATATTAATTGTGTTTGGACAGGATATCATTTCAGCATCTTGTGTGATAACCACTAAGAAAATAACAATGTGCAATATATTAATTACTGAAACTGTCCCACTAATCGATTTAGAAACTATCTCATCGCTATTTGTTTCTCAATAAAATTATTTAAAAAATAGAAGAAGAGAATCTTACACCATATCAAATTTTATTATATTTCTTTGTTTCACCTATCCCTATCACTCCTACTATCCTTTCTCTTTACTGTCTTTTTTTTGGTACAGGAGATTTAATTCAGAACCCTGTCTTTGTCAGGTAAGTGCTTATTTTGCTGAGCTATCTCCCCGGGCCCCCACTTTACTGTATTACACTCCTTCTGGACTCATTCCTATGTGTCTTCTCTCCAACCTTTATTTCACAGAAAAAGTGCAATGCTAAAAATAATCTGCGTAGAGGATTGATTAAAAGGTAGAAATATGCATGAAATGTCCATATGTGATAGAATCTGCTGATGCTGATATAACCTAAAATAATTCTTTGTAGAAAACCTTAGAACAGAGTCCTGTTAATTTCAATAACTGAAGGAATAAATAGTATTTATGGACATATGAAGCACAAAATACATCACAAAGAAGCAGTATCTTCATATAAACTGCTAGCTCTACTTATTTTGCTAGACTTTAATGCACAGCACTAAAATGGGGTAAATAAATATAAATAAATAATAGCTATACATACACAGAATCATAGGAAAGCAGGGAAGCTTTAGATACTCAAGGTCTTCCAATTGTCCTAAGATCAACATGGTACAAATTCATAGTAACAGAAATAGCGGGTAGCAAAGTTCAATAAGAAAAATTAAAGACAATAAAAGGAAACTTGGCGAACCCAAAGAGGAAATGATTGAAGTTTAATACAATTGTGTATAAAAGTGTTCAATCTGATTTTTGAGAGAGTACATATACTGGAGGAGCTGACCAAAATTTTTGAGAGAATGAATGGCTAAATTATGAAAGATAGAGTCCACAAAAAATATCAAACAGAAATAGATAAATTAAAAACAAAAGCTACGTTGAATTTATGATGTGAAGAAATGACCAGTGTGAACAGACTTCTGAACTTGATGAGAGAATTGAGAAGACACACATACACACACACACACACACACACACACACACACACACACACACAGAACATCCAATAGCTAGCAGATGACCACAAGAAGACCAACCTTAGGCTACTTCGAATTAGAGAAAAGATAGAATATAGCACAGATGGAATTGTTTATATGTTTACAAAAATCATAGCACAAAATTTCAAAAGTATGAAGCAACATTTCAGCACACAACGTAGTGGTCTCCCAGAGCATCAAACAACTATGATGAAAAAGGCTCACCAATGCATATCATTAGGTTTCCAGATATCCAACAACAACAGAACTTCAAAGGCAGTTGAAATAAACAAAAGTCACATACAAAAATGATCTCCTAGGTTCTGGGGAGATGGCTCAGTAGATTAAATGCTTACCTGGCAAGTGCAAGGGCCTGAGTTCAATCCTCAGTTCCGCCAAAAAAAAAAAAAATCTCCTGAACTTTACATCAGACTTGACAACACAAACATTAAAGGCCAGAAGAGCTCACAGTGAAGTATTTCAAGCTCAAACTACAATTAAATTCCAAATAACAACAATATACCGAGGAAAAATTTCATTCAAAGTAGGTGGAGAATTAAGAATAGTTTATGAAATAGAGCAGCTCTAGAGATATATGAATTCTAAACCAGCACTCCAAAAAATATTCGTGAATATCCTACACAGAAACAATAAATACAGAAAAGGTAAATATCCTGATGGAATGAAAAAGCCAAGTGAAATCAATACATAAGCAGTAACAGCAAAATGACAGTAAAAGAGAAACAAAGAAGTCACCAACAGAGAATGAATACAATGATTCTAAATAATCAACACTAATAAGTATTATGTCTCTGTGTTCATGGCCTCAAATATCCAATTAAAAGCTGTATTAGCAGAATGCATTGAAAAAACTGAATCCTAACAAAACACTCAATTCAATTAACTCATGTAATCTAAAAGAAAATTCATAGACTAAAACTAAAACAAAGAGCTAAAATTAAAACTAAAACTAAAACCGATATTCATTTACCATATCCCTATAAACAAGCAGAGATAAAATTTTTAATCTCAGATATGGTTAACTTTAAACAAAAGCTTATTAAAACATACAAATAAGGACACTACATGATAAAGGAATAATCCTAAAAGAACAAATAATTTGTTAAATACACTGAATACTGATGCAATTTTCTTCATAAAATAAATAAGATGAACATAAAAGATAAAATACACACTAACACAATCACAGTGGGCAATTTTGATACTTATTTCTCAAAAGAAATTAAATAAATAAAAAGCAAAAAACAATCAATGAACAAATATATCTGAATCATACCATTAACATACAAACTTAATAAATATCTATAGAGTATTCCATCTTATTGCAGGAGGATATTCATTTTTGGTGAAGCATATGTTACTTTTTTCAAAATAGATTACACACTAGTCCACAAAGCATGCTGAAATAAATCCAAAAATAATCAAAATTGCCCCAGGTGTACAAAGAGACAAGGTGCAATGGAAATTGAAATCAACAACAAAAGAAGTCAAAAAAAGTAAAAGCACTTGTAAAATCAATAACATCCTTGTGAAAAATTGATAAGTAACAGAAAAATATCTGGGAAGAAGTAGTAAAATTTTTGGAAATTAAGAACAATTTTTGAGTCCTAGCCCAGGTCCAGTGAGTGTGTGGGAGAGATTCTGGCTACCCTGCGCCAGCTGGATCTACTACTGGTCCCAGACCAGGCACAGAGAGGATGACACCCTCTTTGACCCCCTTGGGATGCCCCCCAAAACTCTGCAGCACCTCCCCCACCCTGCCTGGCCAGTAGGAATTTCTGCCATGCTCCAGGAACACCCAGACCCAGTCCTAGCCCAGGCCCTGTGAGTGTGTGGGACAGCTGCCTCTCCGCCCTACTCTAACTTATCCCCGCCAGGCTCAACTCAGGCCTGGCATACAGGCCTGGAGTGTAACCCTGCAGCTGTAATTCCTAAAGAGAGTGTAGAGGATAGAACCACCCAGCTAGTCCAGGAGCAAAAAATCTTGCCAGAGGGACACAACAAGTTCTCCCCCAAGGGCAGCAAGGGAAGGAGCTGAGCACAGCAGCCAGACCCAAGTCAGGTACAGCTGGATAAATCCAAACTTTGTAGATCTGCACCTGAACTTCAGTACGTGCTAAGGTACTGAGGACAGTGCTATGCAAAATGACGACAAGGAACAAAATGCAACCTCAGAACCCAAACCCACCCATAACAAGTGCAGAGGACACTAACACAGAACAAATTTGAAATCATACAGCTGAAAGCAATTCATCAACGGCTTCTGAAATAAAAAAAAAACCAGCTGCAGAAAGTTATAGAGGAACTCAGATTGTAAATAAAGAAAGAAATCCTTGAATTAATAACATCTGCAGAAAGAATCAAATGCAGGAACATATGTAGGAAACCCAATGCCCACAAAGAACAAGTGAGGAGGACACTAGCTTGGCTCAAATGCATGAATTAATAGCGTCGATAGTAAATAAGCAACAGCAGAAAGATATAGAGGAAATCAGAGAACAATTGTTTTCTGAAATAAAAAAAGAACTCTCAGAACTCATAGCATCTGAAGTAGAGGAGGAATTACAGAAACATAGGGAGGAAACCCAAGCTGAAAAAAACACTGCAGTAAAAGAATTTGGAACTGCTTATAAAGAAGACATTGATAAAAAAAATAGAGGAGATTAGAAAAATGATGGATTCCTTGAATGAGCAATACAGGAAAGAAATAGATCGCATGAAGGAGAGGCAAAGAGATACAGAGGAAATTAAAATCTCAACTACAAGCTTGCAACACCGTTTAAGTGAAAGTGAAGACAGAGTTTCAGATCTTGAAGATGCTGGTG
>NW_004524889.1:204568-209362 GCF_000260255.1 Octodon degus | reverse complement strand
GGAACTCGGCAGAAAATCCTACTCGGCGGGCGGTGTGGGGGAGGCACTGCGGAGTGGTGGTGGGCGGCCCGAGGGGCTGGGAGAGGGTCCAGCCCACGCTGCGCCTGGGCTTGGGCTGGTCCCGCTGGAGCAGGGTAGCAGGAAACTCTCCCCTTAAATTGATTTTGATTTAGCTTTACTGATTTAAAAAAACTACGGTCGCCAAGTCAACCTCTCCTTTCACTTTGCCTCTTTGCTTTTGTTCTGTTTTCTTGATTTCTTAATGGTTTGTTGGTGATTTCTTGATGGTTTCTTAGTGAGTACTCAACTTGTTTGTGATGTTGACTCGCAGTCTCCGGTCTCCGAGTCCTTGTAGTGGGACGCTCTCCAAGTCAGATTTTGGGAGATCTCAATTGTAGGGAGGCGAATGGACCTAGGTGTCCCTTTCGCCACAGAGCTCTGTTTTCATTGAGGCAAATGGACCTAGGATTCCCTTTTTCCAATTGGTTGCCTTTAGAGAGTATGGACTTCGGGCATATGTAGAGGTTTCCGTTACCTACGGGGTCTCTATAAGTAAGGTTCTTTCACCCCTACCCCCTACCCCTACAGATTCTAACTGTAGGGGGCTAGCCACATGTGTGTGACCCCTTCTTTTATCTCTCTTTGAGATTTATGCCTCCCCTACCCCTACAGATCTGACTGTAGGGGGCTAGCAACATCAGCTCAACCCTCTCTCTCTCTAATTTCATGCAGACTAATTCCTCTTGTATAAAAGATTTCCTTGATACCCCTACCCTTACCAAGTCCTCCTGCATATGGGGCATACACTTCACTTTCATACAGGATTTATTTAGGCCCATTGGACTAGTATGCCTCTTGTGTGAAGTGAATTATTTCCACCTTTACCAAGTCCCCCAAAAGATTTAATTTAATTAGGGGCATACACTTTCATACAGGATTTATTTGGGCCCAATTGGAACCATCTGTGTAAGTCTAGTTATGCTGTCTGTCTGTTGTCTGTCTGTCTGTACTAGCTAGTTTGTTTTTTTTTCTTTGGCTCTGTTTGGTCTATTTGTGTATGTCTATGTTTTGTCTGTTCTTTTAATGCAACCTTTTAAATTGACAGATTTCCAGACTCTCAAGCGGCTGTCACGCCATAAGTGTGTTTCCCTGTCCATTGTTTTTTTTTTTTGTTTCATTTACGTTCATTGTTTTCGTTGGATCAATCTGTTGTTTGATCTATCTGTGGTTGTCTGTCCAGACCATGCGACAAATACTTTTAAAGATTTCCTTGTCTGCTGTCATTTTCACTTTGATTGTCTGCATTGGGTCCTGTCTCGTGTTTGGTCCCATGAACATGGGACCATCTTCCTCTCTTCCTCTCCTTCTCCTCCTCCTCCTCCTTCTCCCCTCCTTCTTCTCACACTCTTTGTGGATTAAAATGGTCAATCTCATCGGGGGCCTCTAGCCCACTGGGGGCCCAGTCTGTTCAACAGGTCATTTCGGACAAGTCTGGACTCCCAAACTTGGTCATCCACACTCAACCCCAGTCTACATTGGCACCTCCTAGACCACACCGTACCCGGAGCCACCAGCATCCATCGCTGGATTCTTCCACACCCCTCCTAGCTCCCCAAAGGACTCTGAGCAGACATCCTCCAACATCCATTGCTGACACTCTGACATGACTCAAATATTGCTGTTCTGGACTCCCAAACAACTGGCTAATTCCACCTGGTCACACTGGCAGTTCCGGCTATGACTCCCCACCATCACCCTCAGAACCTCCTTGTTCCACCTGCAAACCGGTACTGAATTCATTATACAATTGGTAAAATGTTTCTCAAAATACGTTGAATATAAGGTTATGATATTTCTTTAAGGGAATATTTTATGATTATTTAAATTGCTAAATGTACTGGTATTCCTTGTTCAATTTTAGACAATAGCACTAGAAGGTAAAGTTAATAAAATTCTTATTGGATTTTATATAAACTTCTGTAAAATAAAACTTTAGCCAGCTTAAACTTAAAAAAACCTACATGCCTATATAAAAATGGGACTCCTTTTGCCAGTTAAATGACATGAGGTTGGCAACCATTCTTAAAGACTTGCAGGACAGGCCGGGGAGATGGCTAAGTGGAGTAAGCGCTTCCCTGGCAAGTGCAAGGGCCTGAGTTCAATCCCCAGTTCCACCACAAAAAAAGCCTTGGAGGACAGGTTTCACTGGGATAGACTGGTTCTGATCCCCCTCTACATGCTAGAGGAAATGTCAGACCTGATCTGTTTCAGTTTCCTTGCTTTGACTTTACTCCTAATTTTCCTACCTCTTTACACCTTCCTTTTTAGAGGCATGTAAAAATTAAAAACTCTGACTCTTCCAACTAAAGTAAAGCCCTTAAAAATAAATGTTTGTTAACACCAAAGATAAAAAAGTCTAAACCTGAGACACAATGGAGAGAACCTACTTCTGGGTGACACCAAAAGGAGCTATCTCCAAAAGCAGCACATTTATGGGACCAAAAAATTTAAATGTAAAAAAACAATTTGACCTTAGTTATCATTTATCATTTAATTGGATAAGAGATAAGTTAAAACATAAGGCTTTTATTGTAAAGTGCTTAAATAATCTTGTACGGGCTTTTAAGATATTCCTTATAAAATTTGGATAAACAATGGTTACTCCACCAGCTAGTAAACTCTAAATCAGCTGCCACTCTTGAAAACAAAAGACAGTTGTTTTTTTTTTTTTTCCAGCTGATCTTTGGTAAATCCCCACTGAAGTCTGTGGCTAAGACATCTCTGGTTGTATGAGCCATACCCAGATGTTTCTTGATAAAAACTGGTTTCTGATCACTAAAAGCTTGCATCTGCTTTATGTGTTAACTAAAAATAAGATGTTTGCCAGCTATATTGTGTTTTTACCAATATGAAAATGTGATACTAAATGATAATAAGTTTCAAGGTTAAATCTTGTTTAGTTGCTAAAATATTTATGTAATGTTATTCTTAAACCTAGTTTTAAATTCTATAAAAAGACAAACAGCATTATAAGCTGATGTTACATTTGGAGATAAATGTCATATTGTTAATCTTAAACAACCAAAAGATAAACAACCAGTCCATCATGGTTTAGTTGTAACAGGAAATACCTGCTCCCACTGGAGCCCAAACAGTCAGACCACGAGCCAAATAGCCAGACAGGAGGTTAATAAAATTATTTTCCAGTTTGTATTCTTAAAGGTCTAAGAACTGAGGCCAAACCTTCAGTTATTAAATTTTAGCTGTTTACCAGGAAAAAGATAAAAACACCTCTGATTTCTTAAAATGTTTGGGTAAAATATACTTTTTGAGATGCTAATTCAGTGAGGGGACAGATTACTTTTACAGATAAGTTCATTATTTAGCTTCAGATATCAAAAAAGGTATAAAACATAGTATTTTTTTTTTTGCTCCAAACAACTCATTTGATAGTTTATAGAACACTGAGAAAATAATGTCCTATAATTAAAACTGAAAAAAAAAAAAAAACAGGGAGAAAAAGCAAAAAGACCAAAAATGATTGCCCTTGTTGTGGCCTTAAAACAGATCCTAAGTCTAATTCACTGGGCTCCAAAAAGATCTTAATGACAGTGAAGCTCATCTGCTGGAAAACCAGGCCAGCGTAAGAGGGACTTCCTTAAGAGGTCTACAGGCCATGCCCTGATTGCCAAGACAGCCACTACAAGTGAGACTGCACTCTGAGGTGGAGGCCCCAGAGCTCAGACTCAGCTTCCCAGATGGTCCAGCAATGAAACTGGAAATAAATGACAAAAGAAACCAGAAAAAACCTTAAATTCATGGAAATTAAATGACACCATACTCAGAAAAATATGGGTCATATAAGAAAGTAAACAAGAAATTCAACCATATCTACAATTCAATGAAAAATCAAGCACATCTTATTGGAATTTATTGGATACAATGAAAGCACTTCTCAGAGGGAAATTCATAGCTGTGAACTCACACATTAGGAAAACAGAACAGGAACAAATAACTACCCTAATGCTGCACCTTCAAAAACTAGATAAGGAAGAGCAAACCAAAGCCAGAGCCCAAAGACGGGACTAAATCATAAAAATTACAGCAGAAATTAATTCAATTGAGATGAAGAAAACAGTTCAAAGAATTAGAAAAGCAAAACCTGGTTTTTTGAAAGATTAAATAAAATTGATAAGCCCCTAGGTAACCTCATCAAAAAAAGGAAAGAAAAAATTCATATATAAGCAGTAAAGAATGAAATGTGTGTAATTACCACAGACTCAGTGGAAATTCAGAAGATTATCGATAGCTACTTTGAGAATCTTTACTCTCACAGAATAGAAGACACAGAAGAAAGGGGCAGATACCTAGAAAGTTACAAATTACCATAACTGAATCTACAAGATATAACCACTCTCAATAGCCAAATAAAAGCCAATGAAATATGAGATGTAATAAAAAACCTACCAGCAAAGAAAAGTTCAGGTCTGAATGGATACACAGCTGAACTCCAAAAGATATTTACAGAAGATGTAGTCCCTATACTCCTCAAACTCTTCCATGAAATTTAAAAGGAAGAAATCTTCCCAAAATCATTCCTGGAGGCAAGTATTGTACTGATAACAAAACCAGGGAAAGATGCAACTAAGAAAGAGAAACAGAGGCCGAAAACCCTCATGAACATAGATGCCAAAATCCTCAATAAAATACTAGCAAGTAGAATACAGCAAATCATCAAGGAGATCATACACCATGACCAGGTAGGATTCATCCCAGGGATGCAAGGATGGTTGA
>NW_004524889.1:193435-203633 GCF_000260255.1 Octodon degus | reverse complement strand
TGACAAAGGGGCCAAACATACTCACTGGAAGAAAGATAGCCTCTTTAACAAATGGTGCTGGAAAAACTGGCTCTCTACATGCCGAAAACTCAAACTTGACTCAGGTCTCTCAGCATGCACTAAACTAAAGTCAAAATAGATTAAAGATCTAAACATTAAAGCAGAGACATTAAATCTCCTGGAAGCGAAATTGGGAGGAACTCTTGAAGACATAGGGTTAGGCAAACAGTTAATGGACAGAAATCAAATTGCACCGGAAACAGGTGAAATAATTAACAACTTGGAACTCCTCTTACTGAGAAGTTTTTTCACATCAAAAGAAATTACCAACAATGTGAAAAGGCAATCCAGAAATCTTGAAAAAAAATCATGACAAATAAGTTTTCAGACAAAGATCTGCTCTCTAGAATCTATAAAGAACTAAAAAACACTAGGGCCCAAAATTTAAAGACTCAATCCAAAAATGGGCATCCAAGATGAACACACACTTCTCAGAGGAAGTAATTACAACAGCGAAAAAGTATATGAAAAAATGCTCCACTTCAATAGCCATCCATGAAATGCAAATTAAAACAACACGGAGATATCATCTCACCCAGGAAGGATGGCGATCATAAAGAAATCACCCAACAGAAAATGTTGTAGAGGCTGTGGTGAAAAAGGCACCCTTCTCCACCTCTGGTGGGAATGTAGACTGGTGCAACCATTGTGGAAATCAGTAGAGGGACTCCTTAGAAAAGTTGGACTGGAAATCCCTTTTATACCAGCTATTCCTCTACTGGGAATTTTCCCAGACGATCTGAAAACACCATATCATAGTGATATGTGTGTGCCTATGTTTATAGCAGCACAATTTGTGATAGCCAAATCTTGGAAACAAGCAAGATGACCATCATCTGAGGAATGGTTGAAAAAATGTGGTATTTCTACACAATGGAGAATTGTTCATCTATTGAGAATGATAAACTCGATGCCTTTATGTAGAAGTGGATGCCTCTTGAACATATACTCATAAGTGAAATAAACCACACACACATGTATAACTATCATATAGTTTCCCTAGTATAAGAATTCAAAAGAAGAAATGCAAATAGAAAGGTATAATACAAGTAAAAGGAAAACAGGATCTCAAGGACTAACTAATCAAGAGAGGGAAAGGAGAAGAGCTAGGAAACATAAATAAGTCAAGCCATACAGTTAAATGTCGAAGATGGGCAACGCAATGGTCCTGAGAATCTTGAGAAGATTTTTTAATCTAGCAGGAAATTAGAAAGATTCTCACCTTGACTAACTATATATACTGATACATGTGAAATAAGCAACTGCACTGCAGATGGTAATTTGTAATAGTAGTTTCATGCTTGGAGTGCCTGTCATTCTGGTCTTCTAAATAGGGGCTACTTGTCATGACATGACAGTTGCAGCTATGATGTCTCTCAGGTAGATGGTTGTTCAAGTTGAAGGGGGTGGATAATGAAAGCAAGAAACAGGAAAAGGAATAATGTAGGACTGTCTTGCTTCAAGGTTGTACATGGTGAGATTTTTGGACATATGTTTAAACATAAGAAGTATATAATTTTCTACGCGTATTTTTTTCCAAAGTTTTACTGATAAACAGCAATGAGACAGTTTCAAATCAAATTGGAAGTATAGTTTCAACAAATAATACACTGCATATATTCTTCTTAGTGGTTAATTTCTGTACAAGATGCGGGACTTGTGATCCTATTTACAAACACCATTAGAACAAATCATTCTATTCAATAAGAGAATGCAACTATATATCTATCCAAACCTTTGAATACACAGATACAAAATGGACATTCATCGGTATACCCCATTTTTTCTAAGTTCCGTTATTGAATATTATAGGTGTGTAAATTCAGCAAAATATTCTAAAAGAGTCCAGTAGCCCATAATAGCATTGGGTCTTCTGTTTAACTGGCAATGTCAGAAATTATTGACCTGAGTCCCCCACAGCTCAACATAACAACATGGCTTTACTTCCTATATTTCATCTTCATACTTTTCTACTGGATGGTTAAGACCAAGGTAAAGCAAGACCTATGCAACAAGAGTTGTAGCTTTTTGGTCTGAGAAGGTCAGTGAAATGCCCTCAGGATTTTTCCTGAGTTCCTGTACCTCAGATTGTGGAACATTTATCAGTGCAGCCATGTGGATGAGTCACAGCCATTGCTTGGCCAATGTGCTCTCTGTGAAAGCCTGAGAGAGTGTCTTCTCCCCATGTGACTCTCCTTAGGCCCACTTTGACAAAGGGACTAAACATACTCACTGGAAGAAAGACAGCCTCTTTAACAAATGGTGCTGGAAAAACTGGCTCTCTACATGCCGAAAACTCAAACTTGACCCGGTTCTATCACCATGTACTAAACTAAAGTCAAAATGGATTAAAGATCTAAACATTAAAGCAGAGACACTAAATCTCCTGGAAGAGAAAGTAGGTGGAACTCTTGAAGACATAGGGGTAGGCAAAGAGTTCATGTACAGAAAACAAATCGCACAGGTAACAGTTGAAAGACTTAACAACTGGGATCTGTTCTTACTGAGAAGTTTTTTCACGTCAAAAGAAATTACCAATAAAGTGAAAAGGCAACCTACAAATTTGGAAAAAATCATGACAAATAAGTACTCAGACAAGGGTCTGCTCTCCTGAATCTATCTATGCCTATTTTTAAAATATATTCTAAATTTTAAATGTCTTTTATTATATTCTGTAGGAATTAAAGTTCAACATTATCAATACTCAATGAAAAATAACTGTTCCATATTATGCCTACGATGTTTGATATGCAGACAGATAATGAGCTTAAGCTTAACAGCCTAAGTTGTTTGGTAATAACAATAAGCTTGTCTTCTGGATGGTTAACAACCTAAGTTTGCAGACCAAAATTCGAGAAAAAGGAGGGCTGCAAGTAAAGTCAACATTTTGGCCCTAACTTTCTAACTTCAATTAAGACTCAGGCCATATGAGAACCTGTATTGTAACGTCATGTAACTCTGTAGTGTCCCAAATTTTCTGATCAAGGAGATTTTGGGGCTAAAGGGAAAAGTTATCAATGATGTAGAGTGTGACTTAGGAGAGTCACTTGGAGAGAAAACATTCTCTTAGGCTTTCACAGAGAGCACATTGACCAAGCACTGACTGTGACTCATCCACATGCCTGACACTGACAAAGTTTCTACAATCTGAGGTACAGGATTGCAGGATAAATCCTGAGGGGATTTCACTGACCTTATCAGACCCAAAATGTACAACTCTTGTTGCATAGTTCCTGCTTTACCTTAGTCTTAACCATCCAGCAGAAAAGTACAAAAACAAAATATAAGAAATACAGCCATGCTGTTATGATGATCTATAGGGGACTCCGGTCAACATTTTCTGACATTGCCAGTGAAGCAGAATACCCAATATTATTATCGGCTACTGGACTCTTATAGAATATTTTGCTGAGTTTACTCACCTATAATATTCAAATAACAGAAATTAACAAAAAAAGGGGATACAGATGAATGTGCATTTTGTTTCTGTGTATTCAAAGTGGTTAGGATTGATATATAGTTACATTCTCTTAATGAATAGAATGATTTTTTCTAATGATGTTTGTAGGTAGGATATAATGCCCACATCTTGTACAGCAATTATCCACTAGGAAGAATGCATGCAATGTGTGAATTATTCAACCAGTCCTACGAATTTGTTTTGAAACTGTCTCATTGCTTTATGTTTATCAATAAAATTATTTGGAAAAAAAGAGCAATTTTCATATTACATACCATGAACCTCTTGGAAACAATGAAAGCAGTTATATGATGGCAGTACTTTGCAATCAATGCTCACATTAAGAAAATACAGTAAAATCAAATAAATTAAGAAGAAGCTGAAAAAAATGTGTATTCAGCTTTGATTGTATGGAACACTCTGTATATATCCACTAAGTCAATTTGTTCCAAGTTCTTGTTTAGTTCTATTTCTTTCCTATTTTTTTGTCTGCTTGACTTATGTTTTTGGTTAAGAGGATGTTAAGGCCTCCTGTTAAGATTGTGGTATTAGATACTATATTTCTCATGTCAATTAAGATTTGTCTTAGTTTGTTGGATCCTCTTGTGTTTAATTTGTACATTTTTATGGGTGTTACCTCTTCTTCTTTAATTTTTCCCATAACCAGTATACAGTGGCCTTCTTTATTATGTTGGATCATTCTTCGTTTGAAGTTCAGACTGTCTGAGAACTGAATTGCTACCCCTGCTTTTTTCTGAGATGTTGGGGCACATAGTATTTTTTCCATCTTTTGACTTTCAACCTATGAATTTTGTCATGAATTAAGGATCTTGACTACAGCATATTGTTGCATTTTGCTTCATATTCCACTGAGCCATTCTAGTTCTTTTAATTGGTAAATTGAGTCCATTCTAATTGATGGTTATAATTGATATTTATGGACTTATGATTAAAATGTTACTTATCTGATGTTGTTTACTCCTTTTTCTCCTTTTTTAAATCGTTTGCCTATTTGGTGGGTTCTTTCCGTTTTCATTCATGGTGTTTTGGTCATTTTGGTCCCTCTTTAGAATGTCTTTTATTAGTCAGTGTAGGGTTTGCTTTGTTTTCATGAAATTCTTTAGTTGTTGTTTGTCATGGAAGTATTTAATTTCTCCATCAATCTTTAGATAAAATTTTTCAGAGTATAGTAATCTGGGCTGGAATTTGTTTTCATAGAGAACTTGAAGTACTGTGCTCCATGCTCTTCTTGCCTTCATGTTTTTTGAAGAGATGTCTGCCATTATTCTGATTGTTTTTCCTCTAAATGTGATCTGTTTCTTTCTTAATCAATTTTGAGTATTTAATTCTTGTGCTGGATTTCTAGGATCTTGATTATTGCGTTCTGGGAGTGTTCTTAATTGGGTTGATGTTATTTGAAGTTGTATATGATTTAGTTACCTGAATGCCAGATTGTTTCCCTGTTTTGGGATGTTTTCTGCTATTATTAGTACCCCAATTGTTTTTATATCATTTGTATTGAGTCCTTCTTTCTCCTTGATTTCTATTAATCTCATGTTGTTCAACTTTGTATCATCTTGCAAATGTTGAATTATTTTTTCCTGCATCCTTGTTGTTTTTTAGAGATCTTTTCTTACCTTTTCGCTAGGTTAGATAGGCTTCTTTAAGATCTGAAACTGGGGTTGGGGGGATGGCTCAGTAATATAAGCACTTCCCCGGCAAGATCAAAGCCCTGAGTTCAATGCCTGGTTTTCCCAATAAACAAAAACAAAAAGATCTGAAACTGTATCTTCACTTGCACTCAAACGGTATTACAGGCTTGTGATTGAGATTTTAAGTTCCTCTATATCTCTTTGCCTCTGCTTCATGTGATCTATTTCTTTTCCATATTGCTGATTCAAGGAAACCATCATTTTTCTAAGCACCTCTATTTTTGTATCAATGTCTTCTTAAGAGGCAGTTATTAATTGTTTTACTATGGATATTATTTCTGATCTGATTTCCTCTATAACTTTCTGCAGTAGTTGCTTTACTTCAATCCCTATTAATTCAGAGATTTCAGCTGTGTGATTCCCAATATCTTCTGTGCTAGTGGCTCCTGCACTTTTTCTGGTAGGGCTCGTGGCCTGAGACTTTATTTGCCTTCTTCTCTTTGACATTTTGTGTAGCACTGTTATCTGACTTTTGCTGTAGTGCATTGATGCATTTGTAACCTTAGCATCTAGTATATTTCTTACAAAAGAGGGATTATATTTTTAAGGCAGTTATAGTTTTGTATTTACAGTGCTACAATTGGGAACACTCATAATGGGTAGCGATATTTTGCAGTTGACCAACTTTTGTAACTGAGTTTGTATTTTAGACAGTAAGAACAAGCATTTTGTCTGTGTAGCTAAGCAGATATTAAATTGGGAAGTTGAATTTGTTAGTTACCCTACGTTCTGTCTGATCACTTCCCTTTGATGTACCTGGGGTCTTCCAGACATACTAGCTCACCCTTGTTACCTTTTTGGTCCCTCTCTTGTTCAAGAGAGAAAGAGCAAGGATACTGTCATATGTCTGGGTCTACGAAAGTGTCTCAGCTTACTGGTTCCAGATCTGTGAAACTTGAACTCGTCCAGATGCTGCTGGCTGCTGTACATAGCTTATTCCTCCTGCATCCTGTGGAAGTGAACCTTCTGTTCCCCTCTGGCAAGATGTTCTGCTCCTGGATTGGCTGGGTGGTTCTATCACCTAGCCTCTGTGCAGAGACTTCAGATGGAGAGCTTCACACCAGGTCTGTATTCTAGGCCTGGGTGGTTCTGGAGGGATCCTGTGAGCACAGCTGAAGGTGTCATTTACACATCAGGCCTGGGATCATCTGGAGGGATATGACAGGCACTGTGGAGCAAAGGGTCTCACTCACTTGTCCAGTATGGGATGGGTATGGAAGGTCTGGTGGGCCAAGCACAGAGGAAGTTCTCTCCAATGCTTACTTTAAGTAAATCTTATAATTTTCTGTTTCATTTTTTTTAGAGTTAATTTTAAAGTGTGTATACTAATTGATAAAATATTAGAAATGGTACTTATTTAGAAAAACAAACCTACAATATTTAAATGACAATGAAATGCCCATCTCTGACAAAACTAACCAAAAGGGGGATACAAATGAATGACCATTTTGTATCTGTATACTCAAAATAGTTAGGATAGATATACACTTGTATTTTCTTAATTCAGTGAATAGAGATATTTGTTCTAATAGTGTTTGTGGACAGGATATTATGTTTGCATTTTGTACAATGAATAATCACTAAGACAACAATATGCAATGTATTAATTATCAAAATTGTGCTAGCAATCAGTTTTGAAACTGTCTCATTGCTATTTGTTTCTAAATGAAATTATTTAAAAAAAAAATAGAAGAACAAGATGGGAGGTATTTAACCAAGGATTTTTCTTTGCATTTATTTTCTTTGATGTAGTTGCTCAGATTAGAGATAGTAGCTTACAAAGTTAGTCAAAGTGGTTATATATATATATATATATATATATATATATATATATATATGGCATAGAGTCTCATTACACAGCTTGGACATAGAGTGATCCTTTTGTTTTCAGCCTCCCAAACACTGAGATTACATGTAGGAGTGTCCCACCATTTCGGTCTTAGTGAGCAGCTCAGTATACCTGGGGGCAGGCCCTAGTTGCCATGTGGTAACTGGGACTGAATAAAATGAAAATTTTAAACATTAACTACTATTTTCAAAAAAATAGAAATAAAAACTGAAATAATCTTAGCTATCATGAATATATACTTGCATGATTTTCCCCCTTACTTATTTCTTATCTTTTCTCCTTCTCCTCATTTTCATAATTTATTCCTTATGTTCCATTTCTTTCATTTTTACTATATCTATTATGTCTCTCATATTTTATTCTCCCAAATGTTCTTACACTCGGGAGACAATACAATATTTTCAAATATGGGTCTGATTTATTTAACTTATGAGGATAACCTCTAGTTGCATCCATTTACCTATAAATGTCTCAAGTTTGTCTACAATTCAGTGTAGAGACTCTGAAAAGCTACAATTGGAAGCCCCATTCAACCCAGCTGTTTCCATTCTGGGTATTTTTTCAAAATAAGAAAAAAACATCATACCACGGTGGTATGTTTGCACCCATGTTTATACCAGTAAAATTTTTCATAGCCAAAATTTTGAAACAGTGAAAATGCCCACCACCTGAGGAATGATAAAAATGAGTTATTTTCATACAATGTACTATTACCCAGCTACATGGATTCTCTTCTTTTAAATCTAGACACCAAAACTAAAACTTGAATCTGTTGAATCCATTTTTCTAAATTAATTTTATTGAGAAAAAATTGCAGTGTGACAGCTTCAAAAGAGGTTGGTAGGAGATTTACAATAATTAATACATGCATATTGTTGTCTTTGTAGTAGTCATTCATAGCACAAGATGCAGACATGATATCCTGTCCAAACACTATTGGTACAGATATTTCTTCTTATTGAATTAAGAGAAAGTAACTATGTATTTATCCTATTTTATATATACAAACACAAAATTGTCCTTCATTTATATCACCTCTTTTGTTCAGTTTTGTCAGAGATAGGTATTCCATTGCCATTCAAATATTGTAGGTGCATGAATTCAGCAAAATATTCCAATATAGTCCAGTATTCCACAATAGTAGTGGATTATTCACAGGACTGGCTATTTCCGAATCTGATAACTTGAGCCTTGCACAGCTCAGTATAATAACATGCCTTCACTTTTCATACCTCGTTTCTACATTTGTTCTGCTGGATGGTTAAGACCCAGATAAAACAAGACCTATATAACAAAAAATGTAACTTTTGTATCTGACACAGTCAGTCAAGTTCCCTCAGGACTTACCCCCAAACCCTATACTGCACTTTGTAGACTCTTTGTCAGTGTCAGCCATGTGGATGAGTCACGGCCATTGTTTGACAAATTAGATCTCTGTGAAAACCTGAGAGAATGTTTTCTCTCCATGTGACTCTCTTTATGCACACACTACTTCATTGATCACATTCTTCTGTGGCCCCATAATCTCCTTGATCAGAAATTTTGGGGCGCAACTGAATTACATGATGTTACAGTGCAGGTTTTCCTGTGTCCTCTGTCCTTACTGACCTTGAAAGGCTAGGGCCAAAATATTGTCTGTCCTTGCAGCCCTTTTTTTCTCTAGTTTTTGGTCTGCCAACTTAGGTTGTTAACCCTCCAGAAGAGAGGGAGGTTTATTATTGCCCAACAACATATGCAGGTGGGTTTAACCTCACGATCTTTCTGAATATCAGTCATCTCATTAGGTGAAAATAGAAAATGGTAAAAGGAGAGAACTTCAAAAAATGTAGAAAAGAAATCAGCTAACTCAAATTATGTGACTTGATAATCATCTTTCCTTTTTTTGCTGAAGAGATTCTCACTTAGTAAGGCTAAAATACATTTTCCTAAGTACAGCAGCATTTGTCTAAGTGATGTCATACTGAATTGTTCTTCCGTGTGACCATTCTAAGCAACTGAAACTGAGATAATTTCCTGTACCGTTGATCCTATTTGTCAACTTAACTGAAGCATCTTGTCCGCTCAGTAAACAGACTTTAGTCCAACATTACAAAATTATGGGCTCTTCCTGCCTTGTCCAGTGAAAATTTTCAATCGTTTTACAGCATAATCACTAAATAATCCCCCTTCTACCATTTAAAAACTCCTGAAACAACAGCTTCCCCACCACACTCTTGCATTTTATAATTAACATATTTATTGGTGAGCATTGACCTTGTATTTACAGGTTAGACTGTGGCCAAATTTATTTTATTTAGCTCAGAAGGTCTTATTTTGTAGGATTCATAACATCACTTCTGACAGTGCAGTGTATAACCAGAAGCATGAACCTCATGTGGAAACGTGCTACAATATTCATACTCCTCCTCCACAAAGTTACATTTTTAATAACATGCCAAAGGGATTGTTCTGCAGAATAGAGCTAAGAAAGTTCAAGAGTCTGGAGATCATGCTCAAAAACATAGCACCTGTATGGAAAACATGAGGTCCTTAGTTCAACTCCTGGAACTCAAAAAAATAAAAAAGGCAGGTTCAGGACAGAGTTTTCAAAATTGAATGCATTAGTAACCTAGAAAGAACACATTTAGAGATCATTTTTTAAAGTACATTTTCCTGGAACCCATGTCAGTCTTACCTAAAAAGAAAGCCTGTTGATAGAAGCTTGAGAAGCTATATTTAAAAGTAACATATATTACAGGTGAGTATTATGTACACTGACATGTGAAAAATATTGCTTTGAAAGTTTCAGGCATCATTTTTTTAAATTGTACTTTCACAATTTATGTGTGTGTGTGTGTGTGTGTGTGTGTGTGTGTGTGTGTGTGTGTGTGTATGCAGTGCTGACAATGGCACCTAAGGACTTGTGCATGTAGTAAAGTGCTCCACTGCCACTGAGCTACCTACCAACATTGTTGTCATGTTTTTTTGAGGAAAATAAATAATGTAATAAAGAGAGTTTTCCCATAAAGATTCAACAGCGAAGCCATTTTATCTCAAGGTAGTACATGTACAGTGTATATAAGGCAAATATATATTTTGTATCAACAAAACAAATTGTCCCAACAATTACATATATAT
>NW_004524889.1:183058-193225 GCF_000260255.1 Octodon degus | reverse complement strand
TTTTTTGTGGAACTGGGGATTGAAGTCAGGCCCTTGAGCTTGCCAGGCAAGCACTAGTTCTACTGAGCCATCTCCCCAGTCCTAACTATACAGATTTACATTTACTATGCATAGTTTTGCATAATGAAAGTTCTTTATTATAAATTATTGACATTTTACAACTCATGTACAAAAGTATCAAAGATGTAAAGTTATAATTGAAGAGAGATCTGATTTCAATTATCAAGTGTCATTTGTTGCAGTACAATTTAAAATAGTTCTTATTTATTTCATTGTCATTTTTATGCATCCTCAACATTTGTGTCTTTTCATTAACAATTAACTGAGCTTTGCAATTAGGGAACAACCATATGAACTGTTGATGCATTTGCAGTTTATAAACTGTTAATTATCAAAGGGAATTTAATATAATTTACATTAAGTAAATTTACTCTAAATTTACATATTAACTTTAATTTATTCAAGATGATTAATTCATATTATACATTTATTCAAATATCTTTTTATTACTAGGTTAATGTTCATTGAACATGAATAAATATGCACCTAACAGCATTAACATTTAAACTTCTGTCAACTCACATATGAAGTCAGTGTTTATGGTTTAGAAAAACTGAATTCTAATCTGGTAGCTGAGATTTTGAAACTTTGCTTTATAATTTTAATATCTTTTAAAGTATATAAAGATATTCAAGGTGATACAGAAAAATACAATAGTGATATGAAATTGAGGACTGCAAAGACAAAATTTAATGACAATTCTATTAATGAATACTAGTAACTCACAGATTCTTAACATGGTTTTCTTTATATTTTAAAAAGAGTTTAATTATAGCAAAACTTCTAAACTTACTGAAGTTATATATTCTAAAGCTAGAAATAAAATATTTTGTTTTAGGGGCTGGTGAGATGGCTCAGTGGTCTAAAGCACCTACTTAGAACAAGCTTAGCAAAGCACAGGGACCATGGTTCAATCCCCCAGAACCACATACCACCCAGACCAGCCCCCTGTTGGGCTGAGCTGGCCACACACACACACACACACACACACACACACACACACACAAATAAATAAAATTAAAAAAAATATATATATATATTATTTTAATGGTCAGTTTGCTACATAGTCAAAATGAAAGGGACAAATATAAAAGCTTTTATAATTTTTGGGGAAAAAATCATGCCTGGATACACTCATCTAAAGTAATCACTCACTGTGCCTGATATATAGCTTAAGATATGTGTCTACCATAGCCTCAATGTTATTCAAGGAAAAATCCTGGTCAATTTGTACAAGTCCTTATCATATGTTTAGCGCTGACCAATGAGCTCCAAATCCATGCTTAGAATGGAGACATAACATGCACAAGTTCAGTAAAAAGGCTATTTTTTTGAGCATTTCCTTTTTCTGGTGTATTGATTACTTGCTGTATGAAACCTTCTAGCTCTGAGACATGAAGAAGAAACATACACAGATTTTTTTTTAAATGTATTTGGTACAGTGTCTCACCATGAATCATTCAGTATTAGTGATTCTTCTGTTTTCAGCCTTTCCAGAACTAGGATTACAGGCATTTAGTGCCCTTTCTTAGTGGCCAGTTTGGTGGGGACTGCAAAGCATGTGGTGCTAGAATCAAACCCCTGTCCCTGCACGTACCTAAGCAGATGCTGAGACCACTGAGCTATCTCATCCACACTAAACACAGTTGTTCAAGGCTCATTAAAACTTTCCAGGATCATACCCATCATATAAACATTTTAGATGAGGGTGGATAAAAAGGTGTCTTCTGCCCTTTGAAAACCTTTCCAGATATACTACACAGAATTTCTTCTTACTATACATTAACCAAATATTAATCCAATAACCAAACCTACCTGGAAAATAGTAACCTACCTGAGAAATTTCCCCTTGTTCTAACATGATGACATAAATTCAATTTTGTCAGTGAAGATGGAAACATAAATAATTTTGGGGATAATAATTTATATTCTCGGGGCTGGGGAGATGGTTCAGTGGAATAAATGCTTCCCTGGCAAGCACAAGGATCTGAGTTCAATCCCCAGTTCCGAAAAAAATATATATATATAAATATTCTCTTCCATTATGGCACACAAAAAGTTATTGCAAATGACTCAAGGTTATCTAATATTTCATCAGTGTGGTATCAGAGGTGAAATTAAGTCTTTGATATTTAAATATCTTAATACTGAGTAGTACTAGAAACAGTTTGGTTAGTATTTGTTTTTAAAGAGAATTATAGACAAAAAATAGGTATACAAATTTTAAATCATAACCAGAATAGTACTATGGCATAATATCATTATGGATAACTTTCTTATGTAATCTCAAGTGCAATAACATTACCTTTGATCATTGATAGGACAAGTTTCATCCCTAGATTTAATCAACATGGTAAAACTGGGATGTAATGGAAGGTTTTATAAAAATCTTACATCTGACTGATTCATTTTTAGTGTTTTCTGCAAATCTTTGTGCCCCAGTAAAGGTAACACTTACGTGTAAATATGCAGCTTATTTGAAAAAAATGTGAAGAGAATGGTTGTATATTTTTTCAAATGTAGGAGCCACTGAGTCATATTTTTAGATTTTTGCTTCTTGTTTCAACAACTGTGGAAACAAGGAAATTCCTTATCTTTACCCATGGATATGTAGTCACAGCAAGAAAGAAACTATGCTGCTGTCATTAGATTTGGAGGTGGTTTATTATTACAGCATGACCTAGAGTATAATATTTGATATTATTACACAGAGAAACCTCAGATAATGTACTCCTAATGATTTTATTTTCTCTTTGCATGCAGTTTTAAGGTGCAGAAATCATGTTCCAAAGTGTTGTTAAAATATGATGCAAATTGTTATTTAAATTTGAAAAATGCTTCTATAAGTTATATAAGCAGTGGATGAGGATGGAAAATCTGATATATAGGTGATATACTTTATATTCATCATACATTTTGCTTTATGGGACTAAACACCATTTGAATAAACAAAACCCATTTACAAATTTAACAAATACTAAATGTTTAATTTGACATGTATCAGTACAAAAGACTGGCTTGGGACACAATTTAAAACTGATCAATGGAAGAAATTTGCTCTCTGAAAATTTTTTTTTTACAATCTTATGGAGAAACAAATAGCAATGAGACAGTTTCAAAGCGGATTAGTAGGACAGTTTCAATAATTGATACATTGCACATTGTTGGCTTCCTAGTGGTTATTCATGGTACAAGACACAGACAGGACATCCTGTCCACAAACACTATTAGAACAAATCTTTATATTCATTGAAGTAAGAGAAAGTAGGTGTATATCTATGCTAACTATATTGAATATGAAAATTTTCTAATCTATGATTTCCTGTTTTCATTAGAAATATTTAATAATGCACTCATTCTGCAAATCTGGATGAGTTGGACTCTTGAGAACTCTTTTCAGCACAGGAAAAGAATGATGATTAAGAACTGAAATCACAGATCAGGTCTTCAAATATTTTAAAATCAAGTAGGAGAAAAATCAAAGCTACATGAAATTGTACAGTGTACAAGGCACAATGTGTTCAGTACTAAAGATATGAAAACTGCTCTATGAATTACTAGAAAATATTTACGATATGGAACTTGGTGGAAGAGAAGATGTTAAAGATTATGAGGCACTAACGTCTGTGTTTCATTGATTTCAACACACGCACACACACACACACACACACACACACACACACACCACCCACACACACTTAACCCTGGGGATTTTACTTGTAATAAATGAATAATGCAAATATTAGAGATTTTAGCATTACTGCTTAAGAGGATTATTATGGATGTGTTCATTATGACACACATTTCAGAAGGAATCTGACAAGAGCTTTTAAAAGTTCTTAGGGCATGCAGTCAAGTTGTTATTATTGTTTAGTCTTTCCTTCCTCAAATCTTTTACCATATTTTCACCAAAGATTTATTTTTCAAATTGTATTCTATTAATATTTGTTTGTGATATATAGTATACATGCAATTTGAAGAATTGCTGCATTTGAAGTAGAAAAATGTGATTTAACTATATGTAATATTTGACAAAAACAGTAAAAATTTATACACATAAATATAACCCTACTGGTATGCATACAAAACCCACTAAAAATCAAGCAAAATAAATGTGTAGTAATAAAAGTAAAAGCTAGGGACCAGCGAGATAGCTCAGCAGTCTGAAGAGCGTTCTTAGGCAAGCTTATGAAGGCACAGGGGACCATGGTTTGATCCCTGGCACTAGATACTGTACCAGCCCCACTCATAGGGCAGACTGAGCCGGCCAGAAAAAAATGTAAAATCTATAAAAAAGCTAAAGGGCTGGTCAAACAGCTCAGCGGATTAAAGCACCTGCAAGCAGGTGCAGAGGCTGTGGTTTCAATCCCCAGGCCTGCCATGCTGGCCCCATCCCTGGGGCTGACTGAGACTGCAATTGAGACTGGACATGGTGGCACACGCCTGTAATCCCAGCTCTTGGGAGCCTGTAAATAGGTGGATCGCTATGAGTCCAATCTAGTAGTGAAACCCTTGGCACCCTGTAGACCCTTTCCTAAAATACAGAAATAAGTAAATAAATAAAAGTAAGGTAAAAATATAAGACATCTTTAAAAATCTCAAATTACAAAAAGGAAAAAGAATGAAAAAGTCAAACACCTCCCCCTCAAACACACAGAATAAAACAGAGGAAGGGTACCATGCTCAGGAATCTCTGGTGCTCTCAGAATACTGTTAAATTGTCATTGCTCTTTCCAAAAACAGGTAGTATCCACTGGCTTTTGGTAAAGTTTCTATCACAGGCTCTGTTGCAGTTTGCTTCTCTTAGTTTGACTTTCTTAGCTCCATTTGAAACTAAACCCCAGTTTTACTCAGCCTTTCTCTGGACACCAACTTAGGTAGTTCCCTGTGGCTGGGCAAGAGGCTGTATTTGCCATCTCCTGCTTACTATTCTGCTGCTATTTTCTATCTCCACTCCAGACTGAAAGAAATAGGCATGTTGGTGAGGTTTAGTCTCACCTGGGATTTCAATGATTGCTGAAGGCTAGCATGATGTAGCCTTCAGAGTCAATGACCTGGATTGGGTTTTCTATCCCCAATGTTCCCGCATTCCCCTTTCTTTAACTTCACACAGAGTCTGTTAACAAATTTTGGAATCTGGGCATTTGGGACTCAGTTGAAGAGATTCCTTCTGAATGAAATGCAAAAGAATTTGGAGGACATCAGGAAGGGACCCTTTAGGGAAACAGTGTCAGTTCCTGCTCCAGTGTCCTTTCTCAATGCCTAGATCTCATTGATCTCAGCCACTGCAAGTCCCTGTGATTTTGACTCGTGGGTCCTTCTCTGCCTGTTTCCATGTTCCTAACCAGGATCAAGGGGTTTTTTCTCAGTTCCTAGGTTTTATCAGATCCTATCTCAGTCACTGCCCTCACTGCCAAGACGCTCCTCTTATATCACATTTTGTGAAGATTATTTTGTTCTCTCTTCAATGGAGGCATGATTATGATTTCACAAACAACATGGGTTCATTACTGAATTTGAAGCTCAGAAACAGTGGTCAGTTAAAAATAATTTTCTCAACAAAAGTCATTTATCATATTATAGTTTGGCTTCTCTGAAGTAATCTTTATAATAATGCCTAGCTAGGGCCAGGGAGATAGTTAAGTAGAATAAGTGCCTACTTGGCAAGTGCAGGGTCCTGAATTCAATCCCTGTACTGAAAAAAAATAAGCCTAGTTTTATAAATAAGTCAGTACAAATTCCTAGGTACTCAAGGATATTCTAATGTATCTTTTTATTGTATCTTTTTTATCGTCTATGATTGTATCTTTTTTATTGTCTTTATAGTTTTGTCTTTACTGAATGCCAGAGTTAGAATCAAATAGTACATGCAATCTTCAGATTAAAATCTTTAATTTAGTATTACAAATTTAATATTCCAATGTCTAGATATATCACAATCTATTTGTTCATTAACCTTCAGAAGAAAGACTTGGTTACTCTCCAAGTTTTGACAATTACAAGAAACAATCTTTTCAGCATCTGTGAAAAGGTTTTGATATATACATAAGTTTCAAATGCTTTGCAAGAACACTACATTGCAATTTCTCAGTCAAATGATAAGAGTACATAAGTTTGGTTTTCAAACCAGTTTTGCAGTCCTATATACAGTGAGTGACTGGCGCTGTTGTTCTATGTTCATGCTAAAATTTCTTATTGTCAACATTTTGAACTGTGGTCATTCTAATAGGCATGCGCTGGTATTTCATTCTTTTAATTTGAAATTCTCTAATGAAATATGAAATGAAGCATCTCTTCATTTAACTATTTAACATATACTTAAATTTTTGATGTGGAATCTTTTTAGTTCTTTAGTTCACTTTTTAAAGCAGGTTGATCATTGCCACAAAAGCATCCATGATTTTGAATACATGCTTTTTCTATTACTCAGTTTTGGATTACTTAAATCACTGTTGATTGTCTTCTGAGCCAAATTCATCTTTTTGACATTGATTAAAAGAATTATTCTTGAATTTGTCCACTCTGAACTACAGTCAATGCATGAGGTATACTAGCAATCTTGTGGCACCATATGCTTATGAAACTGGAGTTCCAAGATGTATTTTGATGTTGCCTTGTGAGAGCTATCAGGCAGGAAGGAGTGCTGGTCCATGTGCAAAACAATCAAAGGCATTAAATTTGATAGATTTTACTAGTAGCTTCTATGAAAAGGTTTTCTCCTAAGGCTTGGGACATTGTCAACCTCTTAGGGTTTGTCACCAGGTTAGAGTTTTCTAGTGGCCTAACCTCCAAGACCATGGCAGGAAAGGCATTACCTCAGTCCTTTTTCCTGTTGAGTAACATTTGACTTATCATGTGTTAAGACATTTCAAATGTTTAGAGTTAAGTAACTGCTCTGGGAGCTCTGTTTGCTGTGGCAATTTAGCTCTCAGCTGAACATCCTAGGCTAGTACAGCAGGGCCAGGAGTTGCTGTAGGATAAATTTAGATAATTGCTTTGTGTACACACACATAATGATGGTGCTAATTTCATTATATAAATACACACTGCCAAGGGTTGAAGGATTGGTTACTTGAGAAAATTGGGTTCCTATTTGGAAGGAAAGAGATTTCATACAAGAAAGTAGCATCTCATTGAAGCCTGTGCCCAACCCTGGAGTGGTCCCATGCAAACAAGAGGTGGAAGAAATCCTATAACTAGGTTAAAGGTGGTCATTGATTTTTAGGCCTTGGGGTCACTTTGTGCATAGCCTTTATCCACACCACCAGAAACAGGCTGGTAGAAAGCTTGGGTCTCCCTCCAATACCTTCTGCCACTCTACCTCTTCTACTTTCATGAAAGCATCTCTGTTCCTTATGAAGATTGAGGGTAATACTTCTTAAGGAAATGAAGAATTGACTTAGCAATCTACAGACTCTGAAGGTTTCTTGCCAGCATAAACAGAACAGTACATAATAAATTCCTCTGTGGTCTTTTCCCTAGAGTTGACTTCTCATGACTATAATATCAGGATATTACAGGCCCTGGAACAGCAACAGGGGGGGCTCAGTAAATCTCTGTGGACAAGAAAACATAGGGAGTAGTGCAAAAATGAGTGGTTCTGGTACATTATGCTCCAGGGTAGGTGGAGCAGGTAGTCTCCAAGCTTGAGGTGGTGCTGCCTGTGTGTGTATGTAAGTGTGTGAAAGGTGGTGAATGCAACACACAGGAGCTTGAGGAAGAGGAACTTTGTAGGTCTTGGCAAAGAAATGAGCTGACATGAGAGATCTGTTTTTGTATTTTGAAGAGAGGGGAGGGGCATGGGATCCAGCCAAAGCCCATCACTGTTGCCTCCCCCACCTTGCTCTGTCCCCTCAGACTGTCAGCTGGAAGTAAAACTCCCAGTGAAAAAGAGGGGAACCCTGTGCTAGGAGTCCCCATAAACATGTACTGTAATTCTTTGTATTTATATAAAATTATACTGTAAAGTATAACTTTACTCAAAAAAATAAAGCAGGTTGGTCATGTTTTCCTTGTTTTTCAAGCAGTTTTAAAAATTATTTTTAGTCCTAATTTGTGACACATAATGAGTACATTCAAAAAGAGAAGTTGGTGCATATGCATATCACATTTCCTTTTAAGTATTTGATACAGGGTGTCACTACACAGCTCAAACTCATAGTGATCCTCCTGTTCTCAGCCTCCTCAGATGGTGCACAAGTGTGTACCATCATGCCTACTCTCAGTGGTCAGCTCAGTGGGCTTGAAGGTGTGGCCAGCATGGCATGTGGTGCTAGAGATTTAACACTGGATCCTCCAGTTAACAAGCAGGTGCTTATTTTACTTATCTTTCTCCCCAGCCCTAGCTAAGAATTATTATGAAGATTACATTTTTGAAAGCTGCTTTCATGAGGAAACAATAGTAGTTTAGAATTGGTTCATTTTCCTACTGACTATGTTAAAATGATTGAAAGAATGTAGATCCAAATATTGTATAAATAAGGGCTGGTGACTCAGCAGACTAAGCACCTGCTTAGACAAGCACAGGGACCACGGTTTGATCCCGTGCACCAGATGCTGTATCAGCCCTGCCTCTGGATTCGCAGAGCCTGCCACAGAGTTTAAGCATGGTGGTGCAAGCCTGTAAACCTAGTTCTGGGGAGACTGAAAACAGGAGGATCACTACAGGTCTGAGCTGCATAGTGAGACCCTCTACGAAATACATAAAAATAAATAAAGTGCCTGCCAGGTAAGTGCAAGGTCCTGAGTTCCATCCCTATACAAAAATAAATAAATAAATAAATAAATAAATAAATAAATAAATGAATAAAAATGAATAAATAAAAATTAATTGAATGTTCAGAGGTTTTGGAGTTGTTTTCATTATGGAAACAATGCTGACCAGAATAATATTCTTTGTTATTCACATCGTCACTGTCACAAACACAGGCTTCTTCACAGGACTGAAGCTGGAATTTGAAGGCATTGATCCATTGGAGAAGGATAATTAGGCAAAAGGTGTGTTACATTTTCTGTGTTTTACTCTAGTGTTAGAAATCATTTTGCTTGTTTTCTGGGGCATTCTAGCATGTTTGTTATGATGAGGTCACTAAGCCAGATATCTTTTAGTATATCAAGAAGTTTTTGATTTCTAGTTCAAATTGCTCATTATAATTTCTAATGTAGGGCTGGGGAGATAACTCAGTAGAATAAGCTCTTCCCTAGCAAGCTCAGGGTCCTGAGTTCAATCCACAGTACTGAAGAAAAAAAAATTCTACAAAAATTGGAAATTCTTGAATTACTTTTACTGTGCATACCTATGTTTATTTTAAAATGAAGTTACCTTTGTATTGAAATACTTTATTAAGGGATTTATAATTGAGGGAATCATTTATGGATTCTGATTTATAAAAAACCTAGAATCAATAATATTTTCACTGAAAATGTATTCAATATCTTCTAATCTTGTGCTATCCTGTGTTGAACATTTTTTATAGATACCACAATATTAGTCATTAATTGAAATAGCTTCTTTATTTGAATAACACCTGTGAGACAATATTCAAACAATTTCTACCTTATGTTCTAGTGACAGTTAATGTTCATTTTCATTTGAAATTTTTACTCAGCACTATGCTCCTTACCTGGCATCAAAAGAAACTTCTAGTTTAGAGCTTTTTCTTGTTTACCATCCCTACTTTCTTCGGAGGATTAATGGAGAAAACAGTAACAAGTGATTTAAGACAATGGGGCTCTTTTGCAGTGTAGAATCACAGTTTGTGACAAGTAATATCCCTCCTTCAGCTTCTCTCGAGAAGTATAAAGATGAAAGCTATATTCACACAATACAACCACAATTCCAATTTCAAGAGTCACAAAAGTCAAGTCAACCTGGTCTTGATCCAATGTGACTCATTTATGTTGAAATCTGGTACCAGAAATGTGTGTGACACTGAGACACCAGTAACTGATGTCTTCATTTTCAATTTTTATATCTGTGTCCTGTATCTCTCTCTGTCTCTCTGTGTCTGTGTCTCTAACTCTTTCTCTGTGTCTCTGTCTCTCTGCCTCTCTCCCTGTCTGTCTCTGTCTCTCTGTGTCTCTGTCTCTGTCTCTGTCTCTGTCTCT